>NW_021485843.1:0-257 GCF_001605985.2 Dendrobium catenatum | reverse complement strand
TTATTATAATTGAAGTATGTATTTTCCATTTTATTAAGTCTGAGAGAGGGTGATTGTAATTGAGTAATTGAGCACACACACTAGGGGAGAGTTTAAATATCATATTTTTTAAACTGATCATATTGTACGATATTCATTGATACGGGAAGATCTGGTTAGTTATTTTCCCTGACAAGCAATCGAACGAATAGAATGATTTTTTTTAAGTATGGATCATACTATATAATCTCAGTTTGTATATGGTTTCATGAGTATGA
>NW_021485842.1:0-294 GCF_001605985.2 Dendrobium catenatum | reverse complement strand
AATTTAAATTATGTTTATTTTAACCTTCTTTAGCCTACTCTTGCAAAAAAAATCCTCTAATGATGGGTTAAAATGCTACAGAAAATAGGATTATAATTTTTTGAAGTGGGGAATTACTTATAGTTCAAAGAATAAAAGAAAAAAAATCTGGAAATAAACCATGATAAATCCTACTGCTTACCAAAATAATAGTCATAGAAAGTTTCTCCTAATCCTCCATGCAACTTGTTTGAGCTCACCATATCTTTTGGGGGTCGATTTGTTAGTCTCATTTTTAAATGAAGTGTAAATCCT
>NW_021485841.1:0-840 GCF_001605985.2 Dendrobium catenatum | reverse complement strand
TTTTTTTGTCTTTTGGTTCATGCATAGAGGTCAACAACCTTTTGCAATGCAATCGACTATATTCTTCATTTTATAATCTCATCAGACTAGAAAAGTTTCTTTGCGCTTGTTCTTAAAATTATTTCTCTATGTGATGTTGATTTTTTTTTCTTAAACAGGATGTTTGCGCTGCGCTTTATCCCCAATGTGAGAAAAGAACAGTGACAAGTTCAGCCAACTTCCGCATCAGGTCTCCTTTTTCCCTTCAACGGAAAAATAATTGAATCTACATTAAATTGTTCTCCTATGGAAGCCCTTCTTTGTACAAATGTTTGAGTATATATGTAAGTGTAATCTTATTCTGTAATATGACTAGTTTTTTTAACTGTAAATAAGGTGCAAAGTAAGATTGTTTTTGAGATCTGTCTGGAAACTGAATACCAAACGTTTCGTCATTGATAGAAAAGAAATTATTTTTGTTGTGATTGATTTGCCGAGAAAAGTCAATTGTTAGATGTGGAGCAGGCAGGTTCAGTGTATTTCTATATATCAGAAGAGATAACGCTGGAAGAGAACTGAGATAAGCTAGTTCAGGACAGGAATTCCTAGCCCGGGTTCATTTAATAATGATAGCTCGCCTCCTTTGATTTTGAGAGTGTCAATGAAGAATTCTGAGACCTGCAAGGTTAGCTTAAGACATAGAACATAGAAGAAGTATAAACAGTAGATGCAATTGATTTAAATCATTCTAATACATCGGCTGTAGCAAACAATGTGCTTGTATATATAGATGTAGTAGAGTTAGAATATTTTTGTATTGTCCATGTGACGTTGGCTGTAACCGAATTAGTGGAACCATGT
>NW_021485840.1:0-333 GCF_001605985.2 Dendrobium catenatum | reverse complement strand
AATTAACCTTTTGAGGGTTATTACCTAAAGTCTTCTTTTTGTAATGACTTGTTGTAGAGATGTCAACCTAGGACATGCTAGCAAAAAAATGCTGAGACATTGAGATGATGGAGACTCAAAGCTAGCCTTAAGAGAGTGTTGAATGGAAGGGAATGCATTGTTAAGACATCACTAAATCATAATAGCCAAGAAGACTTGAGAGATGTCAACAAAGAATGGTGAGAGATTAGTAGGGTGATGAAAGGTGTCACGACCCGGCCCGGTTAGCTCGCAAATGCGAGGCGGGAACAGAGGTCTGACGTAAAAGTTAAAAGAAACTTAACATAACATCAA
>NW_021485839.1:0-291 GCF_001605985.2 Dendrobium catenatum | reverse complement strand
GAGGCAAATCGTCCTGAGCATCGCCCTGTTTTTTAGCTGGCTGATATTTATCGTCCTAAAGTAACTTAAGGATTTTGAATGGATCATCCTTGCCGATCCTGTGATCGTCCAAGACGATATGATCGTATCAATCATCCTTAATTAGTCCCTTGATTTCCTGATCAATTAAGGTATAATTTGATAATATCGTCCAAGCTGATCCGGGGATCGTCCTGGCCGATAATTTAAAAATACAGTATACCTTAATTGTCTAAGGTGGCTACTTCTTTATGTTTTGAGCTTATCATCCTG
>NW_021485838.1:0-484 GCF_001605985.2 Dendrobium catenatum | reverse complement strand
CGGTTGTTTGCTCGAATTGCTTCCTATGAGCATTGATGGCTTCGTCGGCAGTGATTTGGGCCTCTACTCGGTGGATTAAATCTGCATAAGAATGGACCGTTTCTCACATAAGTGCCGAGTAGAAAGGGCTTGGACGAAGCCCTTCAAGAAATACACCTCGTAGCAATTCGGGATCTACCCCTAGAATTTGTCGGGCTTCTGTAAAAAACCTTTGAAAATACTCTTTGAGAGATTCGCCCTCGTTCTGTAGTATCCCCGAAAGGTGGGAGGAGTCTTCAATCATCCTTCGGTTGGCGACAAATTGTTCGACAAATAATTTGGCCAATTTAACGTATAGGGGAATGGACCGAGGGGGTAGGGTAGAACCATGTCCGGGGCTGCCCTTTAAGGGTGGCCGGAAAAACTTGACAGAGCAGAGCGTCTGGGGCCTGCTGGATATGCATAATAGTGCGGTAGTGATCGATATGCTCGTAGGGGTCTGAAG
>NW_021485837.1:0-352 GCF_001605985.2 Dendrobium catenatum | reverse complement strand
AAAGGAAAATGACCCCAAACACCCCGATGATGGCCGTATTGATTGGTTATCTCAACCGGAGGGGCTCACAAATACTTTCAAATTCCATCCAAATGCCCAAAAATCTAAACTCCACAAAGTCCATATCCAAAAACCCAAAATACTCCACAAAAATCCCAAAATTCCAAAAATATTTAAATTTGAAACTCAACCATCCAATACTTAAAGCAAAATCCATCCACTCTCCACAACAGTTTGCCGGGGTGGACAAATCAAAAAATACTTCAGCTCACAAAGAGTCAAATGCCTAGCCGAAAATATCACTATGATCCATTTTCAAACAAATCTCCTGCCAGTAAGGACGTGGTACGTG
>NW_021485836.1:0-916 GCF_001605985.2 Dendrobium catenatum | reverse complement strand
CATTGAGTTGTTCTTCCCTGTTCCATTGACTAAAAGTAATATTAATTTTAATTTCATTAACAATTCGTGACGGTGATGAATAACCAGTTAAAATCATATGCCAGATGCGAAAATTAATCGATTGCAAGAAAATAGACATGCAAGTTTTCCAAAAATCAAATGACATATTTTAAAATAAAGGAGGTATTGTGATTGAATAACCTTTCGCACTAGTATGATTAGCCATGGATCGAAATTCAAAAGCTTTTAAAAACTTATTTTATGAAAACTTGCTCTAATACCACTTGAAAGTTCGTTAGGGATATTAGGACCTATATGAATTGGCCCAAGGCTAAGGAAGAGAAAGGTAAATTGGAAAACTTTAAAACCAAAGATAAAACTCTTACCAAAATCACCACAAACAAAGTGCGGAAGAAAAAATAAATGCGGAAGCGATAATAAGAAAAGAATACACCGGATTTATAGTGGTTCAGTCAAACCATGACCTACATCCACTCCTTGGAGGCACCCTCCAAGTTTTGCACTAACTAAGTGTCTCTCCTTTAGCCACCACAGCTAGGCGAAGAAGCCCTTACAAAATCACTTCCACCTTCCCCAGGGAGGCGGAGTCGCCGGGTCCTTTGACACCAAAGAGATCTTCTTCTTCGGTGAACTTACCTCGAGACAAGCCTTGAATTCGATGGTACTAAGGTGCGAGTTTGTCGGAGCAAACCGTGTGGAATCCCCTCCACACTCCCTTGAGTTCCTCCCCTTTACAGGATCTTCTCCCTCTCAAACTCCACCCTTTTCTCTCTCCCTTTCAAGCTCTCTATTCAAGTTTCCCCAGAAGAATGAAGCTACAATGGCTGCCAAAGAGACTTACAAAAGTTCTCATGCCATAGCTTAAATAGAAGCTCTCAAAATGAGCTCATTAATG
>NW_021485835.1:0-1485 GCF_001605985.2 Dendrobium catenatum | reverse complement strand
AAGAGGCACTAAGATTTTTATATTAAAAACTTTAAATAAGGGAAAGACTACTAGGCCTAGCCTAGTTTGAATGAATTCACTAATATTGGCACTTAATTACTATTGAGGCCCTTCATTAGATGGAAGACATTAGCTTAATGTAACGAATATACATCATATATAGCGCATTATATGATGGAAATAGGAAGAATCACTATTAATTTATTCATTTGGTCGAAAGGACCATAATCGACGGGAAATAGAAGTCAAAAAGATCATAGTCAGGTGAAGATGGTCGAAAGGTCTATAGTCGGCGGGCGACAAAAGTCGAAAAGATTGTTGGATGGTGATAGAGGTCGGAAGGACTGTAGTTGACAGGTGATGGAGGTCGAAAGGACCGTAGTCAACAAGTGACTAAGGTCAGAAAGACCATTATTTGGCAAAGGAGGTCGGAAGAACCGTTGTCTAGCAAAGGATGTCAGAAGGATTGTAGTCGATAGAAGACAGTGGTTAGAAAGACTGTTGTTGGCAACGAAGGTTAAAAGGACCTTAGCCGGTGGCCGGGTGGAAGTCCATCGTCAGTTGGTGGTCGGGAAGAAGTCCAACATCATTTGGTGGCTGAGCCAAAGTCTAGCATCCCAGGTGGAAATCCGAATACAGTCAGAAGTCTAAAGATGGATGGAATTTCGGCATCAGGTAGAAGTCTGGCAAAAGTCCAGTGACGGGCAGAAGTCCGGCGATAGGCACAAGTCTGGTGACAGGCAAAAGTTTGGGTAGAAATCCGTGGAAGGATGAAAGTCTAGCATTTGGTAGGAGTCTGGCGAATGTCTTACGATGGGAAGAAGTTTTACGACAGACATATGTTTAGTGTCGGGAAGAAATCCAGTGACGGGCAAAAGTCCAGCATCGGGTAGAAATCTGATGATGGGCGAAAGTCTCGAGCCTGGTAAAAGTCCGATGAAAGTCTGACGACGGGCTAAAGTTCGGTGACGGGCTAAAGTTTGGCGGCAGGTTGAAGTCCAACGACGGGTGAAAGTTCGACATCAGGTAAAAATCCAACGACGGGCAAAAGTCCGGCGTTAGTCGGTGGCCGGGAGGTTGTCAAGGAGTAGTTTGGTGGCAAGAAATCTCTGATTTCTCTTCCTCTTTTCTCTTCTTTCTCCTTACTTACTTGGCACCTCTCTCATGAGAAATGAGGGTTATATTTATAGTTTTTTGAGAGTAGCATGGCCAGTAAATATGAGGAAGATCAAGGGTAAATTGAGAGTGGTTTGAATGGACGGTCGATGTTAAATCCCTCAATTTTGGACCGTTTACTGAACATTTTAATGTCTTAATGATATCAAAATTTGATGATCTTTGGCTCATTGGATTTGCCTTGTCGAGCCATTCTATTCGACTGTAAGCAAATCATGTTTGGAAATAATTTGGTAATCTAAATTATGGATTGAGCCTTACAAATGCACTATGGGCCCTTAATTTGGACTCAATTGGACTCAAATTGAG
>NW_021485834.1:0-296 GCF_001605985.2 Dendrobium catenatum | reverse complement strand
AAGAATAATCTTCAGTTCCAGATGTCACTAAAACCCAGACATCATTTAGAATGGATTTGACAAGTTCAGTTCTATCGCTAGATACAGGTGCACAGCATTGCCAGTCAACAACAATTTAAATATTCCCGTGTGGCTGTTTGGGTGTAGAGCGGATTTAACGAGCGGACTCTTCCTCTCGAGCAAATGGAATTCGTAAATCCGGCAAAAAAAGGATTTCAGAAATCCAGGATTTAGCACGAAAAGGCAGAATTTTCCGTCTACGACGGCTATCTTTTGCTATGGAATTTAGTTTTGTA
>NW_021485833.1:0-552 GCF_001605985.2 Dendrobium catenatum | reverse complement strand
ATGCCATAGCCATGAGTCATCTACTATTGTTTTCAAATAAAATGAATTTGAACTATCAATGCATTCAAGGTCTAACATGTAAACATTGTTCATTCATTTTCCTTCTAAAACTAGTTTATCATTTAAACTAATCAGGCAGTTGTCAGACAAAAATTTAATATCAAAACATTTGTCATATAATTGACTAATGCTAAGTAAGTTATGCTTCAAACCATCAACTAATAACATATTTTTAATTAAAAAATTCTTAGCATTACCAACAATACCTGAGCCTATTAATTTCTTGGTAGTTGTCTCCTAATGTTACTTTGCCTCCAGTTCTGGTCTATAGTAGAATGAACTTCTTCATATCTCCAATCATGTGTCACGAGCAGCCACTATCCAAGTACCACATGCTCTCACTAGGTCTTTTGTGAGAGCATCCCTACAATTTCATTCAATGGTTAGATTTCGGAACCCAAGTGAGTTTAGGTTCCTCCTTATACTTACATAAATGAGATGTATGCATACTATGTTGTGATGGATGCACTTTAGGTCTCCATACTAAGTGTG
>NW_021485832.1:0-250 GCF_001605985.2 Dendrobium catenatum | reverse complement strand
TGATTGAATGCCTAATTTTAAGTTTTAACTCATCCTCAATACAAAGTGAACCAGAGCTAAATATAAAATTCAAAATAATAATACCAAACTAAACATTATTTGATTTCATTTCACAAAATGTAATTTATAATAATTTGATGAACATGTGATTTATAGATTAATATAATTAATATGATGTTACAAAAGAGTACCTTAATTATCCTAGACTAGACTTGTAGATCCTATCCCTATCTCTCACTCTACTTAGTTA
>NW_021485831.1:0-1468 GCF_001605985.2 Dendrobium catenatum | reverse complement strand
ACAATTTCCCAGTATATAGATCTACATGTCGTTACCACCTTATCTTATGCACAAATCAAAATAATGAAAGTCAATTTGAAAGATTAACTGCTAAACATAATCATGATGATGCAGGATAAGTTATTTCCCACACTCTTCACCCTTGATGTGATAGAATTAAAATGAACAGAGGACATGATTTGTAGTTTCTTTGAGCCGTCTAGCTTTCGAAAACACTAGTTAGAGGATATTTAGTATCAATGTTAATGCAACATGTCTTTTTAGAGAGACATAAAAAACCACTCGGTGAGTGTTTCTACTATTTTAACATTATATCCCATATATTAGCCTATACTGCTTAGATATACAACAAACACTTAGCAATGTAAACTTATATCAATAGATGTGTACAGATTTAGTACATTTATAACCGAACATATAACTAGGACAGCTTTGTCTAATGTTATTAGAGGACTTATGCATTGAGAAGGTGTAGTTCAGCTTATAATTGTGCCGCGTTTGATTTTCATAGCTATTGCGCTAATATTAGTAGTATATGTTGGGATACTTAAGTGTAGTTATAGTTCTATATTATGATGGGTAGTCATCTATTAGAATTCATAGTATATATAGTAGTCCATGAATTATGAAGTGGTGAAGTGATTATTAGTATGTAGGTTCATATATATAAGAGTTCGTTAAGTTGTTTAATGATGATTTCGATACCTATGAGGCTTATGATCATGCAAGAGAACTTTATTTTGGTGATCTAGATAGAGTAGAAAAACATTCATGTGGACCAATATGCAATTATAAAGTATAATCTATAGTAACATGTGCCACATTAGTAGACAACCAAATATCATAATAAAGATTAGAGGATAACTAATCATATGATAGGTAGTCTCACATATCATCTAATTAATTTTTATAACAAAGAAGGAAAAAATGATAGTACCGATGAACATAAATTTTAATGATAAAATCATGAAAAATCATACTAGAATGTGACCAAAACATTATGGGATTAGTACTATAGCCAAGCAATTGTGTTGGAATATATGCATTACAAACATTTGGCACATAAGAATACATGATACCACTCACAATACATATAAGAGCATTTTGATATAAAAAGGCCATGAAACCTACAAGAGGTATTTTATTAATGTTAGGTAAAAGACAAACTTTCTGTAAAAAATAAAAAACACATGATCAATAAAGCTTATATATTTCATATGCATATCAACTCTGAAAGATCGTTAGGGATGTTAGGCCCTATTGAACTAGTCCCAAAGCTAATTAAGAGAGAGGTGAATCGGTATTTTAAAACAAACACAATCCAAAACCAATATTCACCACAACGAAAAACAATGCGAAAGAAAATAATGCGGAAGCAATAATACGAAAAGAACACACCAGATTTATAGTGGTTCGGTCAAACCTTGACCTACGTCCACTGCTTGGAGGCACCCCCCAAGTATTGCAC
>NW_021485830.1:0-306 GCF_001605985.2 Dendrobium catenatum | reverse complement strand
CAAATATAGTCACATGTATGCATATATGTGTGTAAAAGAGTGACAGAGAAAGAGATTGCTTGATTGAAAAAGTTTCTGTCAGCTAAGTATGTGCCTCTCACCTATAAACCAATGCACGATAGCCTCTGGTTGTGATATTAATCTGATATTTAAGGTTGCTACTTATATCCTTTGCATAATTCAAGTCTAAATTGCATCTCTGCCACTCTTTTATTGTTCCCTGTTTCCAAAATTAATCAGTGGATAAAATTTGGAAAAAAATTAGGTCTTTACAGCATGATTAAATTTTGAGTCATTTTAAAATGT
>NW_021485829.1:0-296 GCF_001605985.2 Dendrobium catenatum | reverse complement strand
CAATGCTTCTCAATTGACGGGTATCGAATTTCAGTAAGAAGAAGTCTCCGACTGAGGTAATAGAGAGCATTCTCTTTCCCTTCGTCATTGACTTGAGCCAACAGGGCACCTAAAGACTCATCTAAGGCTGCGGTGTAGAGAATTAACGGCTTTCCCGGAATTAGGGCTGCCAGAACTGGCGGGTTGGAAAGGAACTGCTTAATATCATCGAAAGCATTTTTACACTTCTCGTCCCATACGAACTTAGCATCTTTCTTCGAAAGGACAGAAAAGGGTTGACATCTCCCGGAAAGATT
>NW_021485828.1:0-206 GCF_001605985.2 Dendrobium catenatum | reverse complement strand
GAAAAATTCCTACTTCTGTTTTCTTGTCTTTTACTTTGTACTCAAAAGGGTATGAAATCACTGCTTTAATCGAGAGTTTTCTTAAGAGCTTTCTCTCCTAGGATGTAATTAACTATAGGGGCTTGCCTCTATAGGGATTTGAGAACCCCAGACTAAAAATAAACCTTGTTTTATTCGTATAAAACAAGGGAAGAATCTTTGGGAAC
>NW_021485827.1:0-229 GCF_001605985.2 Dendrobium catenatum | reverse complement strand
CAAAGGATTTTAACCCTTGCACAATAATATAAAAACCCCATATAAATAAGGCCTTAATTCTCTATGGATTGTTTACAATTAGTTTCAGATGTTTGGGTCAAATTCTGACTCAATTATTTGAAAATTCAATTATGTGTAGCAGGGATTTAATTTTGTCTAAGATAAATACATGATGTGTGGCGCCACCCTGGCATTTGACTTGCGGATTAGTGGTGGAGTACGCCCTTCA
>NW_021485826.1:0-306 GCF_001605985.2 Dendrobium catenatum | reverse complement strand
AACCCACTCCACAGAATATTGCAAGTACTTCTGAACCAGTGACTGCTGCACAGTTGGAAGAAATAATCACAGAAAGGATCAAGGCTATCATAGTTGTTGATCAAGCAGAAAAGTTGGTGAGCAACGGTCGTCCGTACCCTGCTGAGTACGACCAAGTACCATATCAAAAAGGGTATTATGTACCAAAGTTCAATACTTTCAACGGTACTAACAATCCCCGACAGCACCTAGCACAGTTTAAAGCCACCTGTGGGAACACTGGAGGCAATGACGCCCTACTCTGCCGACAATTCGTTAGTAGTTTGA
>NW_021485825.1:0-431 GCF_001605985.2 Dendrobium catenatum | reverse complement strand
ACATAAAGAAAGAGCCACTAAAATTTCCAAACATAAAATTTTTCTTTTCTTTCTTTCAAGGATCACCAATCAAAAATGTTTAGCTTTAAGATTACAAAAGATACAAAAAGGATCCATAAGTATAACATTTTTCTCTTTCATTTTAATTCTAATCTTTCACTACAAAACACCAAAACACAAAAGAACCTGCCGCCCGTCGTCTCCCTACGACGGTAGGTGCGCGGTGGTTGGTTGGCCATCTACCCCTTTCTAGTTCCTCCTGAAAAGTATTCCCACAAATAGGGTGAGTCTTACACTCAATAGGTGGGAATGGAAATTCAATTAAACTTAAAATCAAGAGAGAAAACTATAACATGCTTTGGGAAAATTTTATAAAAAGAATCATCAATCATAAAACAAGTTGTGCTCAAAGAAAAACATACCTTTACCTC
>NW_021485824.1:0-314 GCF_001605985.2 Dendrobium catenatum | reverse complement strand
CCTCTTCCACACAGGTTAACGTAGTCGAGCAAAGGCTCCGACATACAACCTCGGAAAGGTCTTACATCCTTGGTAGATTCTCTCGGCCTCTTCCACACAGGTTAACGTCGTCGAGCAAAGGCTCCGACATACAACCTCGGAAAGGTCTTACATCCTTGGTGGATTCTCTCAGTCTCTTCCATTCAGGTTAACGTCGTCGAGCAAAGGCTCCGGCATACATTCTCGGAAAGGTCTTACATCCTCGGTGGATTCTCCTTACCTCTTCCACACAGGTTAACGTCGTCGAGCGAAGGCTCTGACATACAACCTCGGAA
>NW_021485823.1:0-224 GCF_001605985.2 Dendrobium catenatum | reverse complement strand
CCAAATGTTTACTCAAAGACATCAACTCTGTCTGTGGTATGGAGAAGAAGCACCAGCCTTTACATATTCTTCACTTAGCTTGCAAATCTCAAATGCATCTTTCAGATGGTAAAAGCACCATTATATTGCTTAGCTCAAAGCTATGATTAGAGAAGGTAATCTTTTCTCTTTGCCCTGAAAATCTTCTTTAAGTTATTGGTGTGTACTCATAAATTTCTTTGCTG
>NW_021485822.1:0-508 GCF_001605985.2 Dendrobium catenatum | reverse complement strand
GCATAGATATCACAGTACTATCCTTTGAATATTTTATGGATTTCACAAATTAGATTTGTTTTAAAATAGTAAATTTAAGTTTATAGATTAGGATAAATTAATGTTTTTTCAATAATAACAAAATTTTCGTTTATCTCATACATTAATAAATCTATTCCTCATACAATATAACTCTCACTACATGAAGTTCATCAAATACCGGTGGCATTTCCAACGGCCAAAGGACCGCTTGAATTTCCAGCGATTAGACTGGCGAATTGGCCGCCGAAACACAAGATAAACCACCGGTTATTAGCGGCGGTTTTTCGGAGGTTAACTGCCGGAAATTACGTGCGGTTTGGCTATTGACGGTTGCTAAACCGTAAAAAATGCCAACGGTTATTGATCTGCACCAGTCACCTTTCCGACCGCTGGCGAAAATACAATTTAAAATCGCCGATTTCAGTTTCTTACGCGGCTAATACCAGTGAAAAAAACCCTTCAGAAAACTACCGGAACAATAAAAATC
>NW_021485821.1:0-376 GCF_001605985.2 Dendrobium catenatum | reverse complement strand
CAAACCACTCATCATCAGATGCCACATCATCGCAAATAATTTTTATCATCCATTAATCCTTTTTTCTTCAAATTTCTATCTCTGAGTCTCCTATTATACATAATGTACACCAGTGAGTTCATCCTCAATGTCGACAGACGATTTCTCCTCTTTGTATGCACTTGGTTGTAGGTACTCCAATTTCTTTCACAGCCAGATGAAGAGCATGTCAAGCCCAAAATTTTCACAGCAAAACGCTGTAATCCAAAAAAATCTTCTTTGTTCTTAAAAGGTACCAATTGCATGTCAACATTTGATCTTCCAGTTGCATCACTTATTAGACGATCTATGCAATGATACAATCCCAACTTTATTTCAGGGTTTGTAGACTTGTTCT
>NW_021485820.1:0-206 GCF_001605985.2 Dendrobium catenatum | reverse complement strand
TAAACATAGTAAATAATAGTTATTCTTAAGTGAGCGATATGAACTCCAAATTTATTTGAGATTCTACCAATAACACCAAGTAAAACTCAACTCATTTATCCTACACATAAAGAGGATTATAAATCAGCCACACAAGTGTATTGTAACGCCCCATGATCTAAATGAGAATTTTAAACCTACTTTTTTTATTTACTTGCTAATACTCT
>NW_021485819.1:0-258 GCF_001605985.2 Dendrobium catenatum | reverse complement strand
TTTCATCTAAATATATATAAGGGTACGAAGGTAATTAATTCTCATACAGCTGCAGCACAACTTATACTATCCAAACAAAATATAATGATTTCTATAAAGCAACTTCAAGAAGCAACTTTATGTACAACACATTTACAACCTACTTTATCGACAGCTGCAGCCGTCCCAAACGCACCCATAATCTATATAAGACGGATTATTAAAAATAGTCTTGTATTTTTTATACGCATTGTAACAATTGCAAACACCTTATATATT
>NW_021485818.1:0-253 GCF_001605985.2 Dendrobium catenatum | reverse complement strand
TAGGGCCCTAAACTTAAAAAATTCATAACTTTGCCTATAAAACTCTGATTTTAGTGTACTACCTGTCTAACTACTCGTATTAAGGCCTAGTATTTTCCTGAAGTGATAGGAACCCCAAACCTAGCCTATTTCCCATAGTGACTTTTTGGATCCTCAACATAGCACCTAGTAGGACCCGGAACTTTCCAAAATTGGCTAATATAACTTTAACTTCAAATATCATCACCTTAAGTATTTAAAATTGATCAACAAA
>NW_021485817.1:0-335 GCF_001605985.2 Dendrobium catenatum | reverse complement strand
GTGGTGGTTCGGCGGTGCAACGACGTCAGACATTAGTCCGGCGAAACTCCGGTGGTGGTCGAGAAGGAGTTTCTTCCTTCTCTTTCTTCTCTTCTTGCTTCAAGCCTCATTTTCAAGAGAAATGAGAGGTCTATTTATAGATTTCTAGAGTGACATGGCCTGTAAATAGGTGAAATATCAAGCGTAAATAGGGAGTGGTTGGATGGACGGCCGATATTGAATCCCTTGATCATGGACTGTTTAGTGGACATTTGAATGTCTTAGTGATATTGGATTTTGGTGATCTTGGGCTCGTTGGATTTGTCTCGTCGAGTCACTCGATTTGACTATAAGCA
>NW_021485816.1:0-567 GCF_001605985.2 Dendrobium catenatum | reverse complement strand
AGACCTCGTGAGAGTATATGGTACCTGGACAGCGGATGTTCAAAGCATATGACTAGAGATACTGCTCAATTCATAATGCTAGAAGCCAGTAGTTGAGGCAAGGTTACACTTGGAGATAATATCACAAAGAAGGTGGTTGGATCAGGTATGATTGGAAGCTTGAAAAAATTTTTTAAAGACAATTTGTTATTGGTTGAAAGATTAAAATATAATTTGTTAAGTATAAATCAGCTATGTGATAAGGGTTATAGTGTAAAATTTTTTCCTACTTGCTTCATATTAAGCATAAATGGTAAAGATGTGTTGAATGGAAAAAGGGTAAATAATATTTATATTCTAGATTTAAATTGCATTCATACTCTTACTATTTTTTATTTAAAAACTATTTTTGATGAGTCATGGCTTTGGCATAGGAGACTTTATCATTCTAGTATGAAAAACCTTAGAATTATTATCCAAAAGAACTTAGTGAGAGGTATACCAAAACTAGACTTTAATAAGGACCACCTATGTGATGCATGTCAATTAGATAAGCAAGTGAAGTCCTCTTTTCAATCCAATAAAGAT
>NW_021485815.1:0-264 GCF_001605985.2 Dendrobium catenatum | reverse complement strand
ACTGATCCGTCAAACTCAGTGGGAGTCTCACGATCAACTAAGGTGTGTAAAGGCTCGCTCTGGGCTATGGTAGCTATCAGGTTCAGTCCTTTCTTGGCTTTGGCAAGGTTGGATTTAGGATCATCCGAAACCCGAGGCTGTGATGGCAAAAGCTTGATCTTTTTACCATCATGTTCAAACACGCTGATGTTTGAACGACCGTAGATGTAGACATTGTTGTCAAAAAGCCAGGGGCGTCCTAGAAGGATTTGTCCAACATTCATG
>NW_021485814.1:0-431 GCF_001605985.2 Dendrobium catenatum | reverse complement strand
TGAGGATGCTCAGGTGGATGAGTGGCTTTACCCTGAGGGATAGGATACGAAATGAGCATATACGTGAAAAAGTTGGAGTAGATCCAGTAGAAGATAAGATTAGAGAGAGTCTCCTTAGATGGTTTGATCACATAAAAAGGCGGCCTTCCGATGACCCGATTAGGAGAGTTGAGGTATTAGATTTGACTTGTGTTAAGAAAGGCAGAGGTAGATCTAAAAAGACTTGGCTAGAAAATATTAATAATGACATTTCTTTATTAGATTTAAACGAGAATTTGACTTTTAATAATACACAATGGAGAAAAAGGATTCATGTAGCCTACCCCATGTAGTGGGATAAATGCTTGATGTTGTTGTTGTTGTGCAAATGATTGTGTCATCATTGAGTAAAATATATTATTTTTTAATATAGTTAGTATTTATTATATCAC
>NW_021485813.1:0-930 GCF_001605985.2 Dendrobium catenatum | reverse complement strand
TTGAAATACTACGTGGAAGAACATCAGCTCAAACAGAATATGATGAATATGCAAATGATGAGAACAAAATCTTCGATCCGGGACTCTGTCTTTTGCAACAATCTCTTTTTCAATAATGCGTCTCGACGGAGTCGAGCCTTTTTTTACGCTAGGGGAGAATGATGCGGTGCATCTTAAGCTAAGTTGGTTCCTTAGGACACCTTATCTAAGTTTGTTAGAATGAGCTTCTAGAATTCTCTTTTTGCTTTATAAATATGAGGTTTTGTAATAGGGAAAGGCATTGAATGATATATACACTCCTTTGAAGCTTTTGAAGCTCTCTTCTTCTTCTTCTTCTTCTTCTTCTTCCCTGGATTGGGAAACCCAAATCCTTCTTGCAGGTCGTATCTTTCGACGATCCATTACATCAAGGCCTATGGAGTGATTTTCCATTAATTATGAGTTGCGTATTGATGATGGCCTTGACATATGATATTAGAAATTTGAGTTTTGGAAGGATTGAGATATCTCCTGTTTTGAGGGTTGTATTATTGGCATTGTGTGGGCTCTTTTGATAGAAGAATCTGTTAGATTTATGAAAATGAAAATGAGGCATGTATCTAAATAGAAGTGGAGAGATTGGTTTGCAAAGAAGAATTATGAAGGGCATCTCCTATTGAGCCATTTGTCTATTTGTAATTCTAGCGAGCATCCACCCGAGCGATTAATGAAAACATATTTTTGTATTTTATCTCGGTTCAGAATAGTAGGATGTCAATATTGGAGCTGCACTATTCAGAATACCAACTGCCCATTTAAATTGAAAATAAATATAAAAACATAAATAAAAATAATATACACAAAATGTTCATATTAAACAATAACTTATTAAAAAAAAATAGTTAACAAATAAAATAAAATGTTTAAAAAACTATGTTCGACATACTTCCT
>NW_021485812.1:0-217 GCF_001605985.2 Dendrobium catenatum | reverse complement strand
TCCTTTTTTCGCTGAATTTTTGGTGTATTTTCAAATGCCAGTAATTCACGCGTTGGTAAAAAACTTTCGATGGAATATTTTTGCAAAATTTTTTTTTGACGTACCTTCATACATATATCCAAAGAAGAAAATGTGGGAAATACATCATCTTTTCAAGATGGATTCTGACATTACATTCACAGGTATTTCTAGAGTAATGTTGCATCTATAGTGCTAG
>NW_021485811.1:0-321 GCF_001605985.2 Dendrobium catenatum | reverse complement strand
TCCTCTGGTCGACACTCGACTAAGTAGGTTAAGGATACCGATGAACCCGGGATGATGGAAAACCATGGGATCTTGATCGGGGACGTCATACCCACTTGGTAGGTTAGTCTTCACCCTCACTTTCTGTGCATTTTTCCCGATCATGTGATCGAGAATATAAGTCCCAATTTTCTAATAAAATTTCAACTTGAGCATAAAGATTCCTCCTCAATCTAAAATTTAAAGCCCAACACTTAGCTTAGGTTGGGGCACTTCTGAATTATTTCAGAATCTCTAAGTGCCTTCTACCTCTCCTCCGTTGACTCCGAAAATAAGTGTTCA
>NW_021485810.1:0-231 GCF_001605985.2 Dendrobium catenatum | reverse complement strand
ATGAGATTCTTCTTCTTCCTCTTCCTCTTCCTCTTCCTTAATTTTTGTATAATTAAAATCACTTTTTATCCATCCCGTTCAATGAGTTCACAAGACACTCCTTGAAAATGTTTTCCAACCTACAAGTTAAATCTTAAATTGCTTAAAGTATTCTTGTTTGAAAGTTGACGCTTTTGGAATTACTCTAAGGGCCGGTTTGGTAGCCAGATTTAGGCCGGATTTGAGGCGGAT
>NW_021485809.1:0-459 GCF_001605985.2 Dendrobium catenatum | reverse complement strand
GCCCAATATAGAATAGACTGAGGTTGCCTCTGAGTTTCTCAGAATCCGGTTCCTCCTTTTCTTCCTTTGACCTATTAATAAATGTTCAACATTGAGCTTTCACCTTAAAAAATTCATACTTCTATTTTCTTGTCTTCTACTTTGTAGTCAAAAGGGTATGAAATCACTGCTTTAATCGAGAGTTTTCTTAAGGGCACTCCTCCTAGGATGTAATTAACTATAGGAGCTTGCTCCTATAGGGATTTGAGAACCCCGTACTAAAATAAACCTAATTTTATTTATATAAAATAAGGGAAGTGTTAAGATAGTTGCTATTTGCATGCTTTACATTTTTGCAACTTATGAAGTTTTGATGATTCCAAACATTATTGTTCAAATGTGTAGTTATCTCCTAACATTTTTTTTAGAAGAATTGTATTTGATCTTGTGTGTACTGACATTTTAGGAAAAACGAACTCC
>NW_021485808.1:0-1163 GCF_001605985.2 Dendrobium catenatum | reverse complement strand
ACAAAATTTTGTCAAATAGTTTTCTTTTTTAATTATAATTAATACAAATGCTATATGAACATTATAGGAATGCTATCACTTTGAGATGAGATTTCTGATCAATAAATAGGACCGATCCCAACTTTATAATAAATCAACATTATTTTGTGCTCAAGCCCCATACGATCTCACACCTCCCACCAATTCCCATTCCCCACGACTCTAAACTTAAACCCACTGCCCCCACCCCCTTTTGCCACCCCTCTCCTGTTGCCCATATCCCTCTCCATATATAACAATTAAATTGCCTGCCACACGAAATGCACATCATAGGTGATACCCATATAATGAGCTTTGTATTTTTTTTTTCTTATTCAATCAAAGTAATAGTTGCTTTGCTTTTATAGTTTTATAGGTAAATTTTGTTGCATGCATGTAGCATTAATATATTATATAGTCTTCTAGACCACAACACGGCCTTCAGCACTTGATTTGATTTAAGCTTCAATTCATTATTCTCAGTAGCTCAAACACATCCTACCTTGAATTTTATAAAGAAAGTATGATCATCATGAAAAAACATGTTGCAAGAAAATTTAGTCTTCATTTGAGAAATGTTTCAAACAAGAAATTTTTTAATCAAGATTATGTATCAAAGTCTTACTAAGGCCATAAAGTGGAGATTCACACTAATTATGAGAAACCAAGGATGTCAAAGTATTATCTTATAACAACATGTTTGAATAACATAAAACATATACTAGAATCACCTATTTGCATAGTCACCACAAACAAATGTTTGCCAAGTGCATATGATACCTTCAAAAAAGAAATTTTTTATGAGTTTCAAACGATCATTCATCCTAATAAAATATATATAAATCATTCTTTATATCATCATTTATGCTAACTCAAGTTCGTCTAAATCTTTCTTGAGAAATATATAAGCGTGTTAGGTTTTTTTTTTTTACCACTTTACTCCATAACCCCGTCTTTTTTCTCATGTTTATTACCTCGTTGTACACGTTGACAATTCAATTACATGTTCCCACTCCCAAAAAATGGTGGTAACAGTGTTAACAAAAATCCTTAGGCAAGTAGAGTGAGTGAATGTTAACTAAAGGAGAAGCCCTATAAATCGCTTATATATTTATGTGTGTTTATTTTTCTTATAAATTGACCCC
>NW_021485807.1:0-222 GCF_001605985.2 Dendrobium catenatum | reverse complement strand
CTGCCAGGTTAAGTAATTCAGTTAAAGTTTTTCATATAATGAAATTTAAATAACTTAAACTTACCATGTGACGTTCAGCTGGTGATCTTGAATAGTATGTACTCGGAGGATCCATTGGGGGCTTTAGCATGTATAGTGTAGCCCAAAAATGAAACCATGCTAAGTACTGCTTCACCTTATAATCATAGTCCAAACCAGGAGTCTCTCCAGTAACAATGTATG
>NW_021485806.1:0-973 GCF_001605985.2 Dendrobium catenatum | reverse complement strand
GGTACGAAACGGTTATTACAAAGGTCGATTCATGAAATTCTTCATGATGTAACCAACTGACGTAAGTCGGTTCAGTTCATCCTAGGACAAATAGGTTTCGTCCGGACGAATTGAGTGAGCCTCAATACAGAGCCGTTCGTCCTGGGACGAATTTTATTTTTCGTCTGGACGAACAGGGCACGGTGAGAATACAGAGACGTTCGTTATGGGACGAACCATTGATTTTTTCTGGACAAACAGTAGAAAGTGAGAATCCCGAGAAGATCGTCCCGGGGCGACTATTAAATTCGACCTGGACGATTAGGACTTAGAAAAAATTTCTCTCCGCCTGTTCGATCCATTGCTCTACTTAGGGGTAATTGACATGATCGTCCCGTACGAACTAAGTTCGTCATGTACAATCAGTTCAACAAAAATTCCCTAAGTGTGTATATTGTGATTTTTCACTCAATTACAATCACTCCCTCTCATATTAAAAATTATGAAAATTTGTTGAATTTGATTATAAGTCCTCAAAATCTTGGAGTTAATTTTCCTGAAATGTTAGTACACACTAGAGCAAGAAATAGATGTTCCAAATAGTATTAGGAGATATATGTAAAATAATAATAATTAAAATCATCAAAATAATATAAGTTACAAGAATGTAAAACATGCAAAATAGCAACTCTCTTAACAATCTCCCCCTTTTTGATGATGGCAAAATAATTATTGTTTATAGGAATTTCAATTCTAAATATCTCCCTTAAACTCCCCCTAAATTGATGAATACATGAAATATAAGGAGGCATATTTGTAAAAAAAATTTTGTTTTTAATTTTGAAGAAACAAACTCAACACACACTCAACTTTAATAAGAACAACGAAAACCCTAAAAAATTAAAAAACAAAACAAAACAACAAAAAAATAATAAACAATTTCTCCCCCTTTTTGACAACAACAAAAAGTGAAAAGAGAAGAAACATAGAAATG
>NW_021485805.1:0-255 GCF_001605985.2 Dendrobium catenatum | reverse complement strand
AACGTTAGTAGGCAAGGCAGTCGTAGAGAAACAGAAGTATCAGAAATATTTGCTATCATCAAAATTATATTTCCTGAAATCAGATTCGTAACACTTAGGACAAAAGAATTTATCATGCATTGAATTAACCTTATCTCCTAATCAATTCCATATTTCAAAGAAACCCTATATATAATCTCAAGGCCCTAAATTTCTAGAATCAAATATTTTGATAGTTGTTCATTTTTTAAACATATTGGACATCTGGATGAATCA
>NW_021485804.1:0-207 GCF_001605985.2 Dendrobium catenatum | reverse complement strand
GCAGTAAAATCATGGACCAACGTGCTAAACGACCTGATAAGGTCGGACGGGTCATCAGGTACTGCAAAGGGTTGACTCGAGAAATCAAACTGATCTTGTGTGAGAGCATGTAATGTCTAAGCTTCTGCACAGCAAAGATCAGAGCCAAGCACTGCTTTTTTATCGCCAGATATTTTAGCTCTGCAGGAATCAAACGTCTGCTAAGGT
>NW_021485803.1:0-259 GCF_001605985.2 Dendrobium catenatum | reverse complement strand
AATAGTAGTTTAATAATAACAAAAAAGCAAAGTATTTCTGTTTGTACTGACATTTTTTCTCTTCTGAACCTTGATTTCTTTTTCTTACGGTACTGATCACACAAATTCTATCTTTTGTTATAAACTTTTTTAGTGATCATTTGAATATTGATAGATAATTCTTAATGATATAACGATAAAAATTTAGATAATTTTATTATTCTCTTACATTAGAAGCTGATGTGATGGAATCTATCCTGCAGGTTGTTAGCAGTTCTTC
>NW_021485802.1:0-287 GCF_001605985.2 Dendrobium catenatum | reverse complement strand
ATGTTGATCAATAAACTGCATTTTTCTGGACTCATTTCAGCCCCTGGTGGTCATGAGCCCAAAATGACCAAAACACCCCTATGGGGCTAAAATAATGATTTTAAACCAAATGACCTCCAAATTGAATACAACCACTTCCAGCAAATTTCAAATTTCATTTCAAACCTGTTGGACCCATTCCCAACCGCTGGGTCAACCTGGTTGACCAAGTCAATAGGTTTGACCCAAGAGGCCCTTTAAGGGTTCAAATAGGTGTTTTGACCCAAATGACCTCTTTGAGCCATGGA
>NW_021485801.1:0-352 GCF_001605985.2 Dendrobium catenatum | reverse complement strand
TAACTTATTCTACCCCATCTTGAGCCATGACTTCATCATGGTGCATGTTGTACCTGGAATATTAGTTAGCACACAAATAAATATGCACTATAAATACTATAAAAAATAAAGAGAAAATCAATAATATTTTTTATCATCAAAATCATAAATTCGAGAGTCCGAGTTACAACAATCTCCCTCTTTTTTATGACGGAAAATATTATTGGTTGAATTTGCAAACTAAAAATATTTTCTCCTAATCTCCCCCTTACTAAAGGAATTATATTAAAAATAAGGAAAAAAAATTAAGACAAAATTTTTTTAAAAGTAAATAAGATAAAATTTTAAAAACTAAACCATAAATACAACCAGC
>NW_021485800.1:0-411 GCF_001605985.2 Dendrobium catenatum | reverse complement strand
AGCCTAGGAATGACACTCGGATCTTGGGGATCATCAACTGGGACAACAGGGATGGTGACTATCGGATTTTGAACTAAACTGGCTGTGGGAGAACTGTCAACTGTAACAACTGGGGTACTAGTCTGGACATCCATCAAGTCAACTGAAACTGGAGTGGGGTTGGCTGGAACTCGTTGGAGTTGCAAAATGAACTTAGAAGTTCTAGGAGGTGGTGGCAGACTCTCCAACTTAGTCCTCTTTGGCACATATTTCCTTTCAGGAGATTTGGGTCTTTTCCCTTTAACATCCACAGGTCTTTGGATCTCATCCCCCTTTGGCTTAACAACTACTGAGGCCAATCTCACAGGTTTATGTGGGGGCACCGGGGGTCTACCAGTAGGACGGTGGCCTCTCTCGGACCCAGTCAACACA
>NW_021485799.1:0-347 GCF_001605985.2 Dendrobium catenatum | reverse complement strand
GTTTGGAATGGGTCCCAAGGTCAAATCCATTGGATGGAAAATCCAGTGGCATAGACTGTAAATAATTGAAGGTTTTGTAGCCTTTGGAAAAAGATTCAATTTCTGAGGCTAAAAAAGTTTGATTGAGCTCAAATTTAGATGGATGACCTTAGAGACATGCCTAAGAAATATGAAATTGATAGATCCTAAATCAGTGGTCATTAGGCTGGGCTCCATAGGATTTAAAAATTCTTCTAGAAAGGGTTTCAGGACCTTTGTCTTTAGCCCTTGGATTTGGTTTGAAATTTTGGAATTGGATTAGATTTTGGATTTGGATGGTTGGAAGTGACTTATCCATGTCATTAACA
>NW_021485798.1:0-411 GCF_001605985.2 Dendrobium catenatum | reverse complement strand
TAACTTAGGTCTAACAACCTATTTATTAGACTCAACACACCTTCTCGAAGGAAACATCAAAGTCTCATTATCATCAGGTCTCCAATCAATTGGCATCATCTATATGTAATTAGACTTTTCTCATCGGCACACCACCCAACCCCCTCCCTTGGGTTATATATTGTTCTCTCTTTCAGCATGCATTTCTATTGCCTCCAAGGTAAGCTATAAAACTACTATCACCAGACCACCACTATTGGCCCTTTACCACTTGACCACATACGCCAGTTCTTTATCTCCTGGGGAAATTATTGTCTCTTTGCTCAATTGCCACCATCGATAGACCCTTATGGTTTTTTTGCATTAAAAGACCAACCTTTGATCATTACTAACAGTCTTCACACTCTTGTCAGACAGTTATTTCCTCCTTCT
>NW_021485797.1:0-358 GCF_001605985.2 Dendrobium catenatum | reverse complement strand
AGTTAATCTTAAGGGTTTTAGATTTTTAATAAATACTTGACCTAATTATGAGTTGTTATACAGTTGGGACACTCAATTTGGAGTTTTCTATCAAACGTTATGATTTTCAGAAGTTTTGACCCGGTTTTGACCTAGAGTTGTCCAAAATGTTGACTTTTTGACTTTGACCAGATTTTGAGGGTTTAATATTTTGGAAAAATACTAGATTTTAATTAGAGTCATAATCCACTGAGTTTGATTGATTTAGAATTTTCTATAATTAGTAATGAATTTTGGAAGTTTGGGTATTTATTGGAATTATTAAATTATTTCGATTAAGAGACATTTTAATAATTTGAACCCAAATGAGTCTTAAACT
>NW_021485796.1:0-248 GCF_001605985.2 Dendrobium catenatum | reverse complement strand
GTCGAGTTGACCGAACCACTATAAATTTATGTGTTCTAGTTTCTTGCTTCCGCACTTTAATTTTTGCATTTATTTTTCTTATGTTGTGATTTTGGTTAATGAGTTTTTAGTTCTTTATGAAAAGAAATTTTTAAAATACCAATTCACCCCCCCCCCTCCACTTAGTTAGCTTAGGCTAGTTCTATAGTGCTTAACATCCCTAACGAACTTTTAAGTGGTATCAGAGCGGGATTCATAAAAACTGAGTT
>NW_021485795.1:0-266 GCF_001605985.2 Dendrobium catenatum | reverse complement strand
TGTTGAATGATTATCTCAACCGGAGGGGTTTCACAAACATTTCTCAAAATTCCACCCAAATGTCCATACCAGGTACTTAAAGCTCCACCCAAATACCCAAAACTCCACAAAATCCAAAAAAATCTCAAAAATTCCAAAATTCCAAAAGTATTTAAAATTGAAACTATCCATCCCAACGCTTAAAGCAAAAATCCATCCACCCTCCGCAACAGTCTGCCAGGGTGGACAGATTCAAATAAACTTTAGCTCACAAAGAGCCAAATGCC
>NW_021485794.1:0-280 GCF_001605985.2 Dendrobium catenatum | reverse complement strand
TTACTTTACTGTTTTTACGTTTCCGCACTTTTTATTTTAGTTTTAAAAATGCTGTGGTTGAAAAACCTTTTTCTATAAAATTTAAAAGAGATTTTATTTCGGTTCAATAATTTTCTAAAAAGGGGACTTAAAATTTTTAAACTACCAATTCACCCCCCCTCTTGGTAGCCTTGGGACATACACTTAGGTTTAACAACCTAATTACTAGACTCAACAAGTGGTATCAGAGCTTCGTTTCAAAACCATAAGTTTGAACTACTTTTTGATTAATGTAGATGGC
>NW_021485793.1:0-421 GCF_001605985.2 Dendrobium catenatum | reverse complement strand
AGATAGTGAGCGTTCTATTGTCTCTCCCAGACATTCATGTAAATGCATTAACAAGAGACCACAAAACTGCCTTTGACATTGCTGAAGGGCTGCCTCTTTCTCAAGAGACCACTGAAATCAAAGAGATACTGTCACATTTCGGTGCTGTTCGTGCGAATGAGCTAAACCAGCCTCGCGATGAGCTGCGAAAGACCGTCACTGAAATCAAACAGGACGTTCACACCCAGCTTGAGCAGACAAGGAAGACCAACAAAAATGTCCATGGAATTGCCAAGGAGCTCCGGAAGCTCCACCGCGAGGGCATCAACAACGCAACCAACTCCGTCACTGTGGTCGCCGTGCTCTTCGCCACCGTGACATTTGCGGCGATCTTCACGGTTCCCGGCGGCGACGATAACAGCGGCATGGCGGTCACGATCGG
>NW_021485792.1:0-305 GCF_001605985.2 Dendrobium catenatum | reverse complement strand
TGATGTACCCATTGTTATGGAACTTCGTTGACTTAATTCATTTATGCATGACATCATCGATTGCGCACTTCATTTGTAATTTTTATTTTGCATTTCATAAATTCTAAATAATGTTGAAAATTTGTGTGAAAAAATTCTATATAACTTTTTTTATCATTTCTTTACAGAAATGAATAGTGTTATAAACAATTATATTTATGTTTTTAACTTAGAGATGAATTACAATTTATCATGTTATTTTTGTTGTTTCTGGTTTAAGTGATTTAAAATTATTTTTTTTCTTTTATTAATTATGTTATATATAT
>NW_021485791.1:0-220 GCF_001605985.2 Dendrobium catenatum | reverse complement strand
TGTATGTGGCATGTATAATGCTTATATATAGCTTGTATAAATTTATACATAGTATATATAAACTTATTCAGAGTGTCTAACACTTATGCATAGCGTATATAATGCTTGTACATAGCGTGTATGAATATCTATGTAGTGTGTATAATATTTGTATACAACATTGAATGTAGTGTAGAATGCTTGTATAAACTTATATATAATACATATAATTCATGTATTC
>NW_021485790.1:0-279 GCF_001605985.2 Dendrobium catenatum | reverse complement strand
TACAAAGTGCAATTATGATTTTGAATTGATTCGATTGCCTGAATGACAAATCAAAATATGCAAAGTTTATTAATATACGTACAATAAGATCAAGATTGTATAGTACAATTGGTTCAAATTTCAAAATTTAAATTTATCTATTTTTAGAAATCTAGAGTTTGAGAGTTTCAAACTAGCATTTATTAAAATAACTAGTCATCATGAATGATCTAGATTATACATTATAATTAATTATACTATTTTTTTTATTTTCTTAATTTTTATAAACTACTTGATTTC
>NW_021485789.1:0-294 GCF_001605985.2 Dendrobium catenatum | reverse complement strand
TTAACTTAATTCCTCTATAATTCACATAATCTTGTGCTTCACCTTTATTCTTAAAAATATAAATCAACACACTTATTCTTCACTCATCTGACATCTTTTTAATCTTCAAAATGATATTAACAAGTTTAATAAGCCAAAAAATTCCTTAATCTCCTATGCATTTCCTCTCCTCCATTGGAATATCATCAGGTCCAACACTTTTTCACGCTTCATTTTTTTTAAAGCCTCTCTAACTTCAATTTTACTAATATGCCGATAAAAATAAAAATATTTATTTTTATTTAAGATGCTAAG
>NW_021485788.1:0-208 GCF_001605985.2 Dendrobium catenatum | reverse complement strand
CCGTAGTAGGCAACAAAGGTCTGAAGGACCGTAATTGGCTGGAGACTGGGGTCTAAAAGACTGTTGTCTGGTGATGGAGGTCGGAATGACCATAGTAGGCGACGACGATATGAAGGACTGTAGTCGGAAGGATCATGGTCGGCAGTATTCTGGGAGAACGTTGGGCAACAAGTGGTGGCTTAGTGGAGCTCAAGGCCTCAGGTAGTGG
>NW_021485787.1:0-704 GCF_001605985.2 Dendrobium catenatum | reverse complement strand
GCTGCCGAATTTTGGATTGAATATCCAAGGACTTGAATTTTATTTGGACACTCATTTGGGCATCAATTGAACTAAAATCAATTTTGAATAACTAAGTAAATGACTTAAGCAAACTCAAGCAAGAACTTGTGTAAGATTTGAGTTGGACTCAAATTGAACTTGAATTTGAACAAGGAACTCAATTTGAACTCATGCATGAACTCAAGAAGAACAAACTGAACTCAAGCTCGCACAAATTTAGACAACTACAGTGGACTTGACTTGGACATTGCAAATAACTTGAACTTGCATTTGATTTGAAAATCAAATGATAAGAATACAGAACAAATGAATCTAGTGTTGTGGGCATAAGCTTTAGTTGGACTCATACTTGAACTTTACAAGACAACCAAAAATTGAATGAAATACATAATGCTTTGAACTTGTAGTTGGGTAAAGTGATAAGGTTAACCATGCAAGCAAGGAGCGTGGGGAGAATACAATGATATACTGGTAATTAACAATACATGGTTTCTAATGGAAATTTGATAAGTGATTGCATCAATGGAAGTGCATATACTAATCATCAAATGATATAAGATTCATTGTATACAATCAACCTAATGGGAGTATATAACATGACTGCATGTTATTCATCTCAATCATGGATGCTCTATTCACAAAGAACCACCTGAAGAATGTGAGATGAATAACAAGGCTTCCTT
>NW_021485786.1:0-216 GCF_001605985.2 Dendrobium catenatum | reverse complement strand
CAGAAGGCGTCTACGAATACTTTCAAAGTACCCCGCACGTGCACCATAGTTTGTATACACTTAGGTACACTAAAATGGGTAAAATCAATCATAGCACCCGCATGGGCCCTGGAGAGCGTGTTATTGCTACACACGTGACGTCTAGGGATGCTGCGCGGGTTGATAAGTGAATTCAAGTCCGAACCAGATCCTTCTATACGGGTCAATAGAAGTCGA
>NW_021485785.1:0-890 GCF_001605985.2 Dendrobium catenatum | reverse complement strand
TCCTATTAAAATTAAATCCTACTTTTTGCCAAAGAGCCCCTAAGAATTTTTCCCCGATTCCAATCAAAATAGATCACGTCAGCCTGTACACAATGTGTCACACTTCATAACTTAATCTGAAAGAATTTTTTCTTTTGTCTTTAATTAAAAAATAACTAGAAATATTTAAAATCATCTATTAGTAATAACAGTAGAAACAAATTTTATAATTCAAAACATTAGTGTACATTTATATTCATTACTCAAAAAATCATTTCCATTTCCATCCTCAAAACTTGTATAACAATATACCTAAATAGAATACCTATTGAGTAAAATATACATTTTTAAAATATAATCAAATTATCATGGATTGTGTAAATATTATTTTAAGATTTTAATTGTACTACGACATTATTTTCAAAGTCCGGATTATTTTTTATTCAATTAAAATCATACAAATTCTAAAATATATGATATAAAATTTCTAGAAAATATTTAAAATGTTCAAAATCTTGATCTCAATAATATATAAAAGTTATGTTGTGAAAGTTTTACCAATGCAAAGTTATCCAAGTTTTTCGTTAATGGAAATAGAAATTTAATAAAAAATGAGAAAATTTCAAATTTTTAATAATTGAGATAATTAAGCATAATGCGACCAACCTCGATCCAAACAACTTTTTCAACTAGCCCGACTATTAAAAATGACCCGAAGTAGCTCAAAATTGACTTTCTGTCTCTCTACATCGACTTGCATGACACTCTAAATGAACGGAATAATGAAAATATTGCATATTTAAAATGGCTGAATTTGGCATAACACTACGGCACTAGTTCAGAAGTGCCTACAATTCATAACTCTCTCCCATATTTTTAAAGTATGACAAAATAACATAATTCTTTTATAA
>NW_021485784.1:0-305 GCF_001605985.2 Dendrobium catenatum | reverse complement strand
TCCCACGCAGTTATATATATATGCAATTGAATTTAAAATATTAAGCCACACTTGGCCACACTCTTCTTCATTTGGGGGCTAAGCAGCTAAAGCACCTGTAGCATTTATTTATTAATAATTAATTAGCCCCCTTTTTCGTTTGCCCTGCATGAGTATGGCCACCTGCAGAAATTATGTTAACAACCCAGATCGCTCCTAACCTATGGGTAATCTAATTGTTAGTCAAATCATAACACAGAGCGCAGTAAAAATAAATAAACAAACATACCAACAATTTTACAACCAGCATGCAATGAAACTCGAGA
>NW_021485783.1:0-341 GCF_001605985.2 Dendrobium catenatum | reverse complement strand
TACAATTTTTTTTATTTTTGTACTAAAACTCCGTTTTGGAAAGCAAAGAAAAAGCCGTCCCAAACGAAGCCTAAGTTAATAGCCTTGTAGGCTTAGGTTACCTAGTAGTAACAAATATAGTTAAGTGAATTAAATTTATTAAGGTTTGATAGTTTATGATCTTTGATTAAAAATTATTGATTGCTATTTTTAAAGTTAGAATAAAATTTTTAAGATTTTTTAAATTAATTATTGAATTTTCTAAAATTATTTGAAATTATTTTAATTTTAGAGTAAGATTTAATTCTAGACTTTTGATATTTTTATTTAATATTAGACCTTTTGATGAGTAATTAGGATTT
>NW_021485782.1:0-460 GCF_001605985.2 Dendrobium catenatum | reverse complement strand
CAGCTTTTAAGAACTTTAATGCTCATTTTTATTCAAATTTTGAAAGGGTCCTTGGTTCAATTTTATATGGCATAAGCAGCATTGCCTTCATTTCTATATTTTTTCCTAGACTACTATTCTCGGGAAGCTTAAAACAGCTGACTTACTTCTTAGGAGATCAATTTAAGCTAATTTAGAATGCAAGTTTTTCAATTCTATGCATAAATCTCATAGCCACATATGTTTTGATTGTGATTACTCATTTATGGTGATCTCTGTTCTTATTCTCTCGCTGAGTTCTTTTCTGCTTAGGTTAAATGTGCTGCATGTTTTTGATTTTCTTGAGCATTCCCTTTTGCTCAATCTATGGGAGAAAGGTTTACTTTCTTGTTTATTTGTTGCACCATTTATCACCTATGAAGGGAAATAAATAGGAGAGCATTCTCTAGAAAATGGGAGAGTCCTCACTCTATTACCTTTA
>NW_021485781.1:0-317 GCF_001605985.2 Dendrobium catenatum | reverse complement strand
AATGGCATTTTTCGATGATCATTTTCTCAAAAAAAATAACTAAAATCCATCAAAAATTAATATTTTCAATAAAAAAAAAATTGTTGGTAAAACAATTGCCAATAAAAAAATTGGCTGAATAAAATCATTTGAAAACTTTTTTAACATATTTCTGACATAATAATTTATTAAAAATTTGGTGAGAAGAAATTTTGGTAGAAAAATTAAAACAAAATTTGAATTCTGCCCAAGCGGGCATGCTGCTGCCTGCCCACGAAGGGAGCCCACCTACCTGTCTATGACCACTGCTCATGAGATTTGAACCCAACTCTTGTGGT
>NW_021485780.1:0-589 GCF_001605985.2 Dendrobium catenatum | reverse complement strand
CTTCTCCTCGGGATGAAGATTAAGATGCCACTAGGGACGCTTACTCCTAACTTCAAAGATGTCAATAGGATGCCGTAAAAGCGGACTTAGACTTAAAGACATATTTAAACTGGATGGTTGCCGTAAAAGCGGACTTAAGCCAGAAGTCATTAGGATGTCGTAAAAGCGGATTTAGACCTAAAGATGGATTTAAACTGGATGGATGCCGTAAAAGCGGACTTAAGCCAGAAGTCATTAGGATGCCGTAAAAGCGGACTTAGACCTAAAGACGGATTTAACCTGGATGGCTGCCGTAAAAGCAGACTTAAGCCAGAAGTCAATAGGATGCCGTAAAAGCGGACTTAGACCTAAAGACAGATTTAAACTGGATGGCTGCCGTGAGAGCAGTCTTAAGCCAGAAAGTCAGTAGGATGCCGTAAAAGCGGACTTAGACCTAAAGACTGATTTAAGATTGAATTGGCTGCCGTAAGAGCGGACTTAAGCAAGAAAGCCAATAGGATGTCGTAAAAGCGGACTTAGACCTAAAGACTGATTTAAACTGGATGGTGAATTTTTTTTAAAGTAAAATTGATTTCTTTAAAGCTTTGAA
>NW_021485779.1:0-228 GCF_001605985.2 Dendrobium catenatum | reverse complement strand
TGCATGTTGAGTTACTACACCTAGCCTAAGAAGCAATGTCTATGGGTTAACATGGGTTAGCCAATTAGGCTAACCCTATTTATCCCAAACAAGCAAAATCAAACCTAGGGACTAGGTTGCTAATTTAGTTTTCTTGAGCCAAATGCGTTAACTTCACTTTCATTGACCCAAGTAACATTCCTAGCTAATCCTAGGCATATCCCATACTTGAGTTGGAAAGGATAATCA
>NW_021485778.1:0-270 GCF_001605985.2 Dendrobium catenatum | reverse complement strand
ATTCATTTGATGGGTGTGAATATTGATATAGTAATTATGTTAAAATTAAAATTTGAATAAAATGAGCTGTGACTTCAAAAGAATTTATAGTCAAAATAAAAGTCTTGATAAGAAGATTCAAATGATGAGAAAGATGATTTGATTTATGTCCAATGAGGTCAAATCTTGCATGTTTATAATTAATAGATCGAGTGTCTTGACTAGAGAAATCAAATAAATTCAAGATAAAAAATTGGTCTATGAATGAATGAATCAATATAGTTCATTCAA
>NW_021485777.1:0-220 GCF_001605985.2 Dendrobium catenatum | reverse complement strand
CCGATTTTTTTGTTCCATACTTTGCAACCTCCGTCTGTTGTTTGTGTGAGGATGGAGAAGATGATAAACAAATTCTTTTGGGGTGGCACTGATAATAAAGCTTGTATTAATTGGGCTTCTTGGAGCAAAGTTTGTGGCATTTTTAAGGAAGGGGCGCTTGGTTGTAAGTCTATATTTGATACTTCTCATGCTTTCTCTCATAAAATTTGGTTTGCTTTTA
>NW_021485776.1:0-212 GCF_001605985.2 Dendrobium catenatum | reverse complement strand
TGCTAGATGGTGCAATTTCTATTTTAAATATCAAACCTTTCAAATTTCCAAACTTTCAACCCAAATTCCCAAATCCAAACCCAAATTTCAAATCCAAATTCTACCAATATCCAATCTTTCCAATCTCAAACCCATGCTGCTACTATATGCCAGATAACACGTATATCCTACGTATCTGACCAACGACTAGCCTTAATCGAAAGTTCTCTCTC
>NW_021485775.1:0-1242 GCF_001605985.2 Dendrobium catenatum | reverse complement strand
TCAAGAAAGGGAATTGGTCCTGGTGCTGAGAAGATTAATCATCCCACACCGAAAAATCGGTGGCAAATTCGTATCCAATTGGTAAGGCCCCTTCGTCATCGAGAAAGTGTACCAAGGAGGAGCATATCAGTTGATCGATCTGAACTGTCAGAGGCCTATGCCACCTATCAACGGTCGACATTTAAAGAAGTATCATGCATGAAAATCTCATGACTAACGTACTTTACAATTATCAAAATTTTATATGCATATTTATCAATGCATATTTGTTTATATTTTGAAATTCTCTTGTATGGCAAGAATGCATTTCAAAATCCCTCAATCAGACTAGGGGCATTTTAAATATTTATTTGGGTCGACATCGCGCTGCGTGCCGAGATCCCCAAATAAATATTTAAAATCTTAAAGACAAAAAGCCTATCCAAAATGTTCCTGCGAGACGGGGCATTTTAAATATTCATTTGGGTCGACATCGCATTATACGCCGAGATCCCCAAATGAATATTTAAAATTTTATATTCCAAATTTATTTCATTCTAAAATGTCTGTGCGAGATAGGGGGCATTTTAAATATTTATTCGGGTCGACGTCGCGCTGCATGCCGAGATCCCCGAATAAATATTTAAAATTATCAATTCAAATATTATTTTGTGCTAAAGAATACAAAGATTTCTTTTTCAAAGTCTATGCAGGTGATCTTTCAAAAGTTAGAGACACTTTCTCCTACAAACCAAGACTCAAAAGTCAGAAAGAGACTTTTGTAGCTACACACTCTAACAAATTGGGCCAAAGAAGCTTGAAGTCTTTCGACAGCCTGAAGCTTAAGATTCGAATGGGTGTAAAAGGTCAGATCCAACACGCCCAAATATAGCCGAATCGTTGGCATCTCCGTCTACTCAACAAGCCATAAGAAAGGCCGTAGTAGCGGAACCCCCACTTCGTCAACCCGTCAGTAAGGACAGTAGGAAGCACAAAAGCAAATTTGGTTCGATGAGTTTAAGTGTTTGTCGTCTACAAAATTCTCTTAAATGACTGGAGAATCAAAGTTACAGTGGAAAGATGAGTCTTGAGCAACTACCAGATGTTCGTAGGCTCCAAAATCCAAAACCACGAAGGATGACTCCAAATCTGTCAACTTTAGCAAAATCAGCATTGGGGAGCACGATTCTCATAGCTCAAGTCTGAATCCTGAATGGGTGTAAGAGGTCGGATCCAACAAGCCCAAATATGACCGGATCACTG
>NW_021485774.1:0-370 GCF_001605985.2 Dendrobium catenatum | reverse complement strand
CCTAGAAAGCCTAGAGTTGAGGATGATGATGATGTTGAAGAGATTGACACTAGAGTAGAAAATCTGGAGAAGGGGGTAGAGCTCCAAAACACTGAAGGAGTGGGAGAGGTTACCCAAGGAGTAGAAAATTTAGATATAGAGGAAAGTGTTGAACCTTCACACACCTTGCCTAGAGATTGGAGATACTCTTCGAGTTACCCTAAAGATTGATCTTAGGAGACCTTCTGATTGAGTTTGGACTATATATGGACTTAGGAAGGAAGTGAACCACTCTGCCTTTATCTCATTGATTAAACTCACCAACATAAACCAAGCCCTTTCTGATGAGTTTTAGATCTTAGCCATGCAGGAGGAGTTGAACTAATTTGTT
>NW_021485773.1:0-1136 GCF_001605985.2 Dendrobium catenatum | reverse complement strand
CACTTATTGTACTTAATCATTAATGAATTCATATAATTATTTTGTTAATGATCATTAGAAACAAATTTGGATAGCTGTACAGCAGAAATGCTAAATCTAATTAGGACATTAGTATAAGGGTAGGGTTGGTAGAAAACACATTTTCATGATTTTATGAGTCTGAAACCATTTTCAGTTTGACCAAAGATTCTACTTCCCGTGATATTGAATTGGACAGTGTGTGACCTAAGATTGTCCTTTACATGATCTAGGATAGTGTGAAAGTATTTTTTCTTCATGCTAATGTGCAAGCATTAAAAAAAAAAAAAAATCCTAGGTTAGGGGACAAATTGGTCAAGGAGATCAAGACGAGATGGACATGAGTGGACGGCCGGATTTTTCAGGCTTTGACACAATCGACTCACTCTTAGACTGAAGAACACGCACTATGCACGGAAGAATGAAAGAAGGGGAAGAGGGAGAGTTGCGTCGCGCAAGCGATTCCAGAGAGGCAAAAGAGAAAGAAAGGGGTTGGATCGAGAAGCGAGCGTCGAACTGGCATAAGAGCTAGGGTTTTGGCTATAGCAGCTGTTAACGCTGCAAATACCTCATTTTGGCGGAGGTTTTCAGACCGCCTCTAACAAGTGCTGCAAAAAATTATATATTTTAGTAGTGTTTGCTTTTATCTTAAATGATATGAACTGATTACAATTTTAAGGTTTTGTTTGAGATGTTTTTTTTTACTATTTTATAAAGTAATTTTTTAGTTAAAAATTTTTAAATTCAAAAAATTTTGATACTAAGAAACTTTTTCATAAAGCAATAAAAATCTATCCCAAATGAAGTAAAGAGATAGTCTTTGATGCACTGATTCTCAGTTTTTTTCTCTCTATATGATAAATCCTTTTCTTATTTCTGATTTTAAAATTGTCTTTTTTTTTTAATTTATAAGGAAATACTCATTAATATATATTTAAAACCATATGATCTAATACTGGATTTTGTTTTTTTATTCATATTTTCTATTGTTTACCTATGAAAATGGCTAGAAATATTTGTTGTATAACATACATGACTCTTCTATTTAACTTCTAATTTTGGCTTAATTTAATCTAATTCAGTAAGTGTATGATAAATTAAGATTCTTTTTTATCTTT
>NW_021485772.1:0-881 GCF_001605985.2 Dendrobium catenatum | reverse complement strand
TGCACATGTTTGGACTTTGGATCGATGTCCTCATCATTAGTGCGATTTGTTTTATATTAAAGTGAAGTTTTACTAAAAAAATAATGACCAAGAATAACTCCATCTCCAAGTTTAAATGTATAATATATAATGAACAACTACATCATAAGAGAAAGTACAAATACCTGATCAGCTGGAGAGATCCCACATTCTCCTGTGAGATCATGAACATACAATATAGCAGTAGGTAAATGTTCCAGTACAGCGAGCGTTAACTTTTCTAAATTGTTCCTGTCATCTAGGATTCAAAAAATACATCAGAAAAAGTGAAGCGTAGATTCTTATACATTTTAAAAACACAATTGATTGTTGAAGCCACAACAGTTATCATATTAGATATGGTCTCCTAAATTTTACTAGAATAGATAGAAATATATGGAACATAGAAATATGAAAAAAATCAATAAATATTAAAACGTGATTATATAAAGTGGAAGAGTAAAAGCTCAAAATAATCCCCCAACTATTAATAAATACCTAATTTAGACTCAATTTCGCATTGGCCCATTTTAGTCCCTAAACAATTAAAATTTGTCCAATTTGATCCCTCACTTAAATTTTTTGTTTAAATTAACGAAATAAACCTCAAGCGTTCGTTTCTTTTATGAGTATTTAAGGAAAAAAGACTTCTTTTTATAACCCAATCCCTTGCCTTCCTGCTATAATCCCCAGGAGACAAAATCGTGCAAACGAGAAGACTTGCTGCTGCGAGCAAGGTGAAATGTTGTGATAGACAGAAACCGATAGCGTGAGCCAGTATAATTCCATAGGATACAGAACACTATGCTACTGCGAGCAAGACAATGTGCTTCGATTCACCAAGCTTTGATGTGCTGCAAGTG
>NW_021485771.1:0-612 GCF_001605985.2 Dendrobium catenatum | reverse complement strand
AGTTAACAAAGTCAAAATCTAAAAATGGTAGAATATCTGGTCCTGTTAACTCTAGCTCGGACTTATTTTAGGGCAAAAATTATCTTTTGAAATCAAAAGACCTAACTCAGAGTAAACTCATTGGGTAAAAAGAAGATCCATTCAAAACTTGGTTACAAAGAAAATATCCTATAAAATATTATATCAAAGTAATTTGTCTCAATCATGGAATTTAAAATCAAGCCTTTGAAAATATCAAGTAACCCAGAATTCTTCTAAAATTTTAGAAGTTTGAAAGAGGGGTAAGCTTGTCTTATGTGGGCTCATTTTATGGCTCTTATAAATTTGAATGGTTCTCTTTACGCATCTTTTGATTTTTGATACACTTCTGTGTATATATTTTTTTTCCAATTTGACGTCAATACGCATTTTTTTGTTTTTGGCATCATTGGCCTTTTATTTTTTGTTCTTATAAGCTAGATCCCTTTTTCAATAACTATTAAAATATAATTAGTTGTGAGTAGATCTTCCAGATATTAGAGAAGAAAAACTCACTCTCTAATATAAGGAAGAATAGAACACAAAGCAGACTTTAGAAATTATATGATAAATGCAATGACAAGATTTCAATTA
>NW_021485770.1:0-1356 GCF_001605985.2 Dendrobium catenatum | reverse complement strand
ATTTGTTCTTCATAGAATATTAAGGATGTTTTGAGGATCTAAAGTGTCCCAATAAAAGCAGTATTTTCATTAAATTCAAAATCACTATGTTTATGGATTTTATTTATTACCATAGAATTGAAAGGGACCCACATACCCCTATCATATCACTTATTATATATTATCTCCTTTCCATTAAAAAATAATCATATGACTATATATATTTTAAAAGAATTGCATTATTGGAGTAGAGCTAAAATGAAGGACTTGTCAGGTTTGAAAGATAGATTGAAGAAAGAAGTTGTTGATGGGAAGAGGCGAATGTAAATGGTCTTTCTGAGGTAAAGTTTCTTCTTCTTCGATCCAAGGTGCATGAGCTGAATGTTACACTTGCTTGGATTAAAACTTGGTGGAGGAAGAGGGCTAAAGTAAAGTGGTGGAGTGATGGAGATAAAAATTCTAAGTTCTTTCATGCTGTAGCAAATGGCAGAAGGAATTCAAATTTTATTTACCAACTGAAGGATGACCAATGTAACATCGTTGATTCTCAATCTGAAATAGAAGATGTTTTATTTAATTTCATTAATAACAAGTGGAGGAGGGATTGTAAGCTGTCTGGATGGCCTCATTCTCTTTTCAAATTAATCATGGAGGAATATCGATGTATGGAGGCTGACTTAACTTTCTAGGAAGTAGAAGCTATGCTGAATGAGCTTAGCACAAACATCTCCCCTAGTATCAATGTGATAACTTACTCTTTCTTAAAGCATTATTAGAAGATCATAAGTCAATATGTATGGCTGGCCATTCTATATTTTTTTACACATGGTAAAATGAATTCTAAATGGAAAGAGACATTGGTGGTTATGATCCCTAAGGTTAAACATCCTCTCATACCTTCTCATTATCGTCCGATCAGTTTGTGTATGTCCATTTATAAGATGATTTCTAAAATCCTTTTAATTAGACTTATGAAAGTCATTCATAAAATTATTTCCGAGGAGCAAGTGGCTTTCATAAAAAGAAGAACTTTATCAGATAATATTTTACTAGTTCATGAATTGTTCAACAAATTTAGATTTTCCAAATCTAAAAAAGGTTTGGTAGAAATTAAAATAGATATGGAACAAGCCTATGACAGTATGGCTTCGCCGACCCTTAAGCAAGTTTTGAATTACATTGGCTTTCCTCTTAGATTTTCTAATGTTATATTGGAATGTGTTATGGACCCCAAATTCTCAATTATTTATTACGGTGTTTGATTAAAAAAATATTTAAGTAAGTATATATAGTTTTGAAAAATATTTAATTATCTTTGGGGATATTTAATTTTAAATTCGTCCGAATTATCGTAGTCAAACTCGAGGAGGAACGACA
>NW_021485769.1:0-793 GCF_001605985.2 Dendrobium catenatum | reverse complement strand
TCTAATTTATTCCTTAATTTAGATATTGAATTAAAAAGTTTTTGAGCCTTTTTAAAGAACTTGAGCTTGGATTATCAAATTCTGAATTTCTAACCTTTTCTGGGCTATGCGTTGTCAAATCCAATTCTACTAAGTTTTTTATTAAAACCAAGAGGTAACTTTCTCATCTTAAGAATATTTGTATTTTCACTAGATCGGGGAACATTTTTATCTCTTGTTTGTGTTGTTTTTTGTTTGTGCCTCCTCTCTTTTTGATAATGTCAAAGGGGCAGAACGTAATATTGAATTTGTATCTTTTTTTTTCTTTTCAAAAAAATTAAAAACAACAAAAATATTTTTTATCTCCCCTATTTTTTAAAAAGGGTTTATTCTAGTGAGGGGGAGATTAGGAGAAATTGCTTTTTTTTTTTAAATTCAAATTGAATTGTTTGCCATCATCAAAAAGGGGGAGATTGTTGTGGATCAATGGTTTATGATTTTGATGATAACAAATATTTTAATTTCTCTATGGCTGCCTTATGTATTGACATTTAAGGTTCACACGATCGAACTGTAATTTGGAACCAGCTCAAGATTGGGTAGACTAGGTCTGAGTGAGTTTGTATATTTTTTTCCTTTCTTGAGTCTGTTGTATTTGTTGTGGCTCCTGATACTTTGTAACGTATAAGAGTTTCTGACTGTTCCCTAGAGTTTACTGTTTTTGGTAACATCATCCTGGACGATATTTATATCGGCCAGGAGGATATGTTCAAAAGAAGAAACCCTAATTAGGGCATCCTCATTAAAGCAGCCG
>NW_021485768.1:0-396 GCF_001605985.2 Dendrobium catenatum | reverse complement strand
AGACTCTCAAATGTCTTACACCAATGAATCATTTGGTTAGACATATCTTTTCATCCTTAAATGAGATAAACTTATGTTGAATAATAATTTAAGCAGCTCTTGAATCATTGGATGCTATTATATGGTAGGAAATCACAATGCTTGTTGGATTAATACTAGTGATTCTCTTGATGCTTGTTAATTGACATTTGACAAATACAATTATTTTTATATATTTTGTAAATAAGGTTATTATAATTTATCCAATTATTTTTATTATGGTTATATTGGCTCCTAACCTGCTTAAATTTATGTTGGTAAATTAAGTGTAATCTCTAACTTGAGTTGGGAGTAACTTTCTTCCAATGATCAATAAGAAACTGTTATGCCGGTCCAGCCTGGACCGGCTCATCCTGG
>NW_021485767.1:0-213 GCF_001605985.2 Dendrobium catenatum | reverse complement strand
GAAAGTGAATACTAAATCATATTGTGGAAAATATTAAGGTTAAATCTCAAACATACAAACGTGAGATTCATGAAGGAGGAGATTCAAGCATAATTTACTTCGAAGAATCAACCTTGAAGCAACGAGCACAAGATCTAGATGGAGATATCAAAAGTTGTGATCATTCAAATATATGTAAAAGAACATCTTATGAACCATATAAAGATGAGGAAG
>NW_021485766.1:0-248 GCF_001605985.2 Dendrobium catenatum | reverse complement strand
GTAAATTCACATTTTAACAAAAAAACAATAAAAAAAAAGAAGAAACTATGCAATGAAAGTAAATAAAAAATTAGGGATTTTTGTGGTTTGAGAAAATTAATTCTCTATGCCCTAGATCCTACAACTACTAATTCTATCAATAAGATTTTATGGATCTAGAAGATAAATTCTATTAGTTTCAAACCCCGACGGACTGAGAGAGAGGGAGGCATCAATTCATTTACGGTTCCAAGTATAATGTTTATGAT
>NW_021485765.1:0-655 GCF_001605985.2 Dendrobium catenatum | reverse complement strand
ATTCGAATCACCTCTCATGCAGCACGACTACTTAAGTAGAGAGAAAAATAACTACGGGTTTTGCACCTGTAGGGCTTATTGCTGGTAGGCTCACCGAGGTATTAGTTACGCCGTCAGGTGCCTCCTAAGAAAATGACAGCGGATAAATACCCCTGTTTCAAACCGCAATGCAGATGGTCCACTAGAAATTAAAATTAATGTTAACATCAAACTACAGTCAACTAAATGACGGAATTTAGAGAAAAAAATTAATAGTGTGTTTTCTAACTCCAAGCAACCAAATGGACCATTAATCAAAATCAAAATACTTTTTTTATTACAACTGAGAAAATGTCAGCAATCATCCCAACAACAACAACAACATAGTCGACTAAATGAATTTTTTTCTTCATTGTGCCCTGTTAAAAAAATCATTTCTAATACTTTCTAACCAAATCTTTTTAGATCTACCTCTATCTTTTTTAAAGAAAGTCAAATCTAATACATCTACTTTCCTAATCGAGTCATCAGAAGGCCGTCATTTTATTTTTGAATGACAAAATCATCTAAGACTAGTCTCTCTATCTTATCTCTGCAAAAAGCCAAAAGTTTAGGGAAACCAGAGTAACACAGTTGCTACCTTATAATAACAGTTCAATCAAGAGAGCTTTTCTAG
>NW_021485764.1:0-251 GCF_001605985.2 Dendrobium catenatum | reverse complement strand
CCTCGCTCTCCCTCTCCCGCTCTCGCTCTCTTCTGCCTGTCAGATCGGAAGTTACTACATTTTAATCGGAAAGCAACAGGGAGCTCGCTTGCAGTGAAGATAACTTTCTCCCTTGCGTCGCTTCTCCGCCTCCTCCCTAGCTGACCGACTTCGCTCCTTCGATGACACTTCCTGCTGGATCGGAAGTTACGACATTAGGATCCAAAGCAAGAACCGGAGCTCGCTCACCGTGAAGATAACTTTCTCCATTT
>NW_021485763.1:0-270 GCF_001605985.2 Dendrobium catenatum | reverse complement strand
TTGTACCCCTATGAGGGAAGTAGTGTTTGTTTTGCCCTATGGGCATTGTAGTCTTTTATTTCCCGTATGATGTGGAGCCTATATAAAGGCTAGATCTTGTACTATTTTGATTATTGATGAATTGAATGAAAATTTCCCATAACTTGTTCTCTTTGTGAGTGCATGAGGTTCTCTTGGTGAGTGCCTCCTTCTTGAGATCTCTTAGTGAGTTCTCTAGTTATCCATTAGTTTTGTTTGTTTTTCTTTTAGTTGTTTTGTTTACACAATCTT
>NW_021485762.1:0-927 GCF_001605985.2 Dendrobium catenatum | reverse complement strand
ACCAAGATTTTCAAGCACAAGTTTCAAACATATCAAGATTTTTCTTAAGTTTTTAGTAGTATAAGAAAAAATAAGTCTATTTTTTTTTGTGGGCTTATTTTATGTCCTTTATCACTTGAATTGCTCTTTGAGCATCTTTTTATTTTAATACACTTTGTGTATTTTTTAATTTGGCGTCATTGCGCATCTTTTGGTTTGGCATCATTGGACACTTTTTTTTAACTATTTTCAAAAAATATGCTTTCTTTCTTATATTTTCAAAAACAAAGTAAACCCAAATTATTGGCAACACGAACAACTTGATTAAAAAAATTTTATGGTGGATTCAACAATCTTGCAAAAGATTCCTATGCGATAGAAAAAATGTAGGAAGAAGAAAAAAAAATCAGTTTCAAAATCCAATTTAAAATATGATAAAGATTTTAAATCAAAAGTAAAATAACCTCTTTAAGAAGAGAGAAAGAGAAACAAAATCATGAGTTCCCTTCCTCTGACTGTTTTAGAGAAGTCAAACACAACTTACCAAAGATTTCAAGAAAAAACAGGAAGTTGAGTTTTTCATTTTTAGAAAAGTGAATATGTGTGTTGATTTTTTTTTAAAAAAACTTTCACGAAAATAAAAAGTTTCAAAGAATAAACAAAACAAAAACAAAAAATAAAAAAAACATAAAAACAAAAACACAACACAAAAACACGAAAGACTCTTAACCATTTTCTATCTCCAGGTCCGATGCTTCAGAAATCAGATCTACCCAAGAGATTTTTTGTCTTTCATTATTTTCCCAGTTTGAATTTTGCTTTGCCTTGTCCTTTTCTTTCGTAGGAAGAATTTTTAAATTATGGCACTGATTTTTCATATGTCTAGGCTTCCTGCATCGAAAGCAAATAATGTTAGAAGAAATATGGACATCCTTACCACTTTTACCA
>NW_021485761.1:0-298 GCF_001605985.2 Dendrobium catenatum | reverse complement strand
TAGTTTAATCCAATTTAGTTTTTCTTTGGGTTATGATTATTCTTTTTCGTACGATTAGACATGTTAGGGATAGATAATGCCCTGTGTAGCACTATCCTAAGTTAACTTAGTTTTCTTTTCTTTTACGTTAGCATTCTTCCTATCATTTGGATTAGACATACTAGTGGTGGACCACGTCATTCATGTTACCTTCCTAGTTTAATTCAGTTTTGTTTTTCCTTTAGGTTCACATTCTTTCTTTCCTTATAATTAGACGTTAATGCAATCAAAATTTACAAGAATATTAAGAATAAAAAAT
>NW_021485760.1:0-235 GCF_001605985.2 Dendrobium catenatum | reverse complement strand
TCCATTCTCTATATTAACAACATTGACACTTGGAAGGCAAAATAAAACATTTTTTGGTGAGATTATCATCTGTGGAATAAATTTATGCAGAGTTCTCCAAACAAAACAACCATAGTAGTAGGAACACTCTGAGGCCAAATCAAAGAGAAAATATTATCAATATTCCTCCAAGATCTGAAAGCATGCCAAGCATTCTTTAAGTGAAAAGTGAAAGTTCATTAGTGATGTAAGCCCT
>NW_021485759.1:0-213 GCF_001605985.2 Dendrobium catenatum | reverse complement strand
GAGAGATGAGAAAACAAAGAAGCTCAATGGGAAGAAGGCGAAAGGGGCTCAATTTGGTTACCCCTCTTTCTAGAGGAAGAATAAAGGGGAAACCCGTATATGAGCAGCCTCTATTGGAACAACGAAAGGAGCTACTTGCTACCGGCACTGAGAGGTCAGAGCAGTCTGAACAATTGGTGGGGTAGGCACTGGTCACCTGACCACTGGATAAGT
>NW_021485758.1:0-564 GCF_001605985.2 Dendrobium catenatum | reverse complement strand
TAAAGCTTCATTTGGAATAATTTTTTTACTGCTTATTAAAATATTTTTTGAGTTAAAAAAATTTTAATTTTTGTACTAAAAAAATGTTTAAAAAATTAATAAGAAAGTCGTCCCAAATGAAGCCAAAGACTTTATTTGGTACAGCTTTGTTACTATTTTGCATTCATAAATCAACAAAACAATTTATGTTTGGCAATTATTTTTTGAAAGAAAAAAAAAACTAAAAAGTTATTTTTTATAACAGTTTTAAAAATTTATTTTCTTTACAATAATTTTACAAAGCATTAAAAAATTTATCTCAAAGGAATCCCAAGTATGGACCACAAAATTCTAATATATTTCATTAAAAACAATTCTAAATAAACTAAATTTATGATTTTATTACAAATTTTAAATGAAATACATATTTTTATAAGGATACTTTTATATGATTAAGGTTTCGTCTGGGATAGCTTTCTTACTGCTTTCTAAAGCAGCTTTCTAGCATAAAACTTTTTAATTCAATAAATTTTTGTACTAAAAAGCTGCTTTAAAAAGCAGTAAAAAAGTTATCTCAAAAGAAAC
>NW_021485757.1:0-393 GCF_001605985.2 Dendrobium catenatum | reverse complement strand
TTTAAATGAGAAGGAGAATCAGAACCAAAGAATTTTTCTTTTTTTTTTTTCTTCCAATTTTTAAGTATCTCAAGAGAGTACTTTCAATGACACCAAATTTATTTTCCCAAATTTCTAGAATTTGGTACAGTGCCGGAATGGGTAGTGCCTCAGGCCCTCAGCTTTGAGCTTTCAAAATATTGGGAAATAATTTGGTGTTGCAACGCCGGAGTTTTGGGCACAGTAGCACCAAGATTTAAAAATCGGACTGGACCGGCCGGTTGAACCGGGAACCGGTTTGGCGGCCGATCCGGTCCACTCTATTAAATCGGGTTGTGACCTCTACTTCACTTATGTTTTCAATAATTATGAGTTTAATTAATTTTCTTCTTTCTAAATTTGGTAAAAATATAA
>NW_021485756.1:0-201 GCF_001605985.2 Dendrobium catenatum | reverse complement strand
ATTTAATGCTCTCTTACATTTCTTGTTTAGTATTTACGTGTCATCCCCAACAAAATTTTTCTTCCAAGTTTTTGAAACAATGTGTTCCGATGTCTTGAAGGATAACCATACATATTCAAATTTAATAGATCTTGCCAAGCTTCTAGTTTCATCAAATAATTTCGGCACAATGGGGCAGTGGTCAGAAGCCAATCTAGCTAA
>NW_021485755.1:0-247 GCF_001605985.2 Dendrobium catenatum | reverse complement strand
TACTCTTCAGCCAGAATTCACACTTAGAGAACTTGGCATACAGCTGATGCCGCCTCAAAGTCTCCAACACCATGCTCAAGTGTTTGGCATGCTCATCCTAAGAAGCAGAATATACCAGAATATCGTCAATAAAGACAATCACAAACTGATCCAAAAATTCCCTGAATACTCGGTTCATCAGATCCATGAAAATTGCAGGCGCATTGGTTATCCCAAAAGGCATAACCAAAAACTCGTAGTGCCCGTA
>NW_021485754.1:0-423 GCF_001605985.2 Dendrobium catenatum | reverse complement strand
TCAACCCAAGACCTTGAAGGGGCTCAGAGGATTCTTGCGATTGACAGGCTACTACAGGAGGTTTGTGAGGGGATACAACAGCATAGCGTGGCCACTGACAGAGCAGTTGAAGAAGGACAACTTTTTATGGGGAGAAGCAGCTTCAGAGGCTTTTGAGAAGCTGAAGAAGGCCATGACGACAGTGCCAGTGCTTGCTCTGCCGGACTTCAACCAGGTGTTTGTGGTGGAGACAGATGCTTCAGGCTATGGATTGGGAGCAGTGTTGATGCAGAACCACAGGCCCATAGCTTACTTCAGTCAGGTACTGTCGTCCCGGGCTAGGCTGAAGTCTGTCTACGAGAGAGAGCTGATGGCTATTGTACTGGCCATCCAGAAGTGGAGACCTTGCTTATTGGGCAGACACTTTATTGTCAGGACTGATCA
>NW_021485753.1:0-1391 GCF_001605985.2 Dendrobium catenatum | reverse complement strand
ATCATATCCTATTGATTCATATATCAAGGATTTAACGTCATTAAGAAGCGTATTGGCTCTGGCCATAACCGCTATCTGTGGTGCCATTTGGTGGCAAAATCACTCGGTTCAGAGAGCCCCGGGTCATAACCGTTTACCTGCAGTACCATTTGGCAGCAAAACTGCTGGTTAGAGGACATGTACCACGTCCTTACTGGCAAGAGATTGTTTGAGAATGGACCCTAGTGATATTTTCGACTAGGCATTTGGCTCTTTGTGAGCTAAAGTTTATTTGAATTTGTCCAAGATATTGTTTGAGACTATTGTGGATGGTGGATGGGCTTTTCTTTTAGTGATTGATAGTTTATTTCAATTTTAAATATTTTGAGATTTTTGGGATTTTGAGATTTTTGTGGAGTTTTGGATTTTTATGGGATTTTGGGTGGAGCTTGAAAGTGTTTAAAATGGACTTTTGGGAGACAATTGAAAATATTTGGGAACCCCTCTGGTTGAGATCTGCATTCAACACGGCCATCATCAGGGTGTTTGGGGGGTCATTTCTTTTTATGAATTGAACCTTGTTAACTCTGTCTGGATGTCGACAGAGGATTGGGTTTCGTAGGCTTTGAGCCTTTATCAGTGAATTCTCTTGATTATAGGCCTTGAAGACCTAATATAAATGGATTAAATTAAATACACCAGTTGACACAACCGTGTATTTATTTGAAGGTTCGAACCTTGTTGACTCCTATTGATCCATATTGGAGGATCAGGTTCAAACTAGAATTCACTTATTGACCCGCGCAGCATCCCTAGACGTCACGTGTGTACTAATAACACGCTTGCCGGGGCCCATGCGGGTTGAGAATATATTTCACCCTTTAGTGTACCTATGTGTATACAATTTATAGTGCACGTGTAGGGGGTATTTTGAAACAGTTGTAGACGCCTTCTATCTGCTAGTACGAATGTTGCAGATCCGGTGGCGTGACGTTGTAATTGTGTACGCCTTCTGTCTGCTTGTATGAGTGTTGCAGATCCGGTGGCGTGGCATAACAGCTTCTGGATAGAATTGTTCGCTGCTTCGTACAGGTAGACTGTCGTGTACTATTTGTTGATTTTTGTAGGCGTATCGTAGTGCACTAACGAGTCTCCTACCTTGGTCGTAGGAGCTTACACTTAATGTGTTCTTTTGACATTCAGCTTGTATATGACATTTAATACATATGATGCGTCCTCCACAACGGTCTGTAGATGGTTGTTCTTGCTATAATTTGACTATCTTTATTCGTGGAAAATTACTGCATTTGATCAGCACTGAATTGCTATTGATTGTAGGAGTGTCATTGTTCTTGCATCCTACCCACCTTTCATTGATCTCAGGTGGTCTGATGTATTTGCACTTGTTGTAG
>NW_021485752.1:0-281 GCF_001605985.2 Dendrobium catenatum | reverse complement strand
TTGTGTTCATAATGATAATTTTTAATTTTAAAACTACATTATATAAATAGTTATAGTTAAGAAATATGTTCTTTTTCATTAAAGTATTATTTAAATAAATTAATAATTATTTAATACTCTTGCATGTCAGAACATTCGCCGTGGTAGAGAGATGGAGTATTTAACGTCCTAACTTTATACGAAAATCCAACACACACAAATAATAAAGAGAGAGAGAGAGGTGCAAGAGCCATAAGAGACCAAAATTTATACATGAAAATATTAAAAATACGAAAAATCAC
>NW_021485751.1:0-216 GCF_001605985.2 Dendrobium catenatum | reverse complement strand
TTATTAGTGATAGAAAATATATTAGAATAATATTTTTATTCAAATATGTCTTTACTTGCCCTTTCTCTTTAAATACCTCTCTTCTTCCTCTTATAAGGGCTGCCAAAAACAAGAAAATTTGTAGCAATTCTTCCATGCTTCTTTTCCTCTTTACAAGCTAAATCCTGAGAGGAGAAGCCTTAATTTTATTTCAATAGCTCTTTTCATTTGTGAGAT
>NW_021485750.1:0-401 GCF_001605985.2 Dendrobium catenatum | reverse complement strand
GGATGATCCTTTATGGTCTTGGAAAATAACCATCAATGATAATTTAGGCAAGGTTTTAAGATTTAATTTTTGTTCTAATCATTCTGGATGATCTAGATTTCCCTGGACCATCAATATAAATTATGCCTAAATTGATCATGTGATTTGGGGATTAATTATGGTTAAATTTTTCAATCTGATTGTCCTGGACGATCTGTATATCGTATGTGATGATTTTTGCCGACATACTTAATTTTCCTAAATTGTCCAAAATGAAATGCCATAATTTTTCTTCTAATCATCCCGGAAGATCCATAATATTGTCCTGGAGGATCTGTACAAATTTTCCTTGATCATACTGGACTATCCTAATATCGTTCAGGACTATCAGGTCAAATTTTGCACATCATGCAAGATGATTC
>NW_021485749.1:0-372 GCF_001605985.2 Dendrobium catenatum | reverse complement strand
AATTAGAGAAAAGGTAAGGATAACAAATATTCTAAAAGATCTTTTAATGTTGTTTGCTTTGAATGCAGGAAGCTTGGACATGTCTGAGCGGATTGGCTTACACTTCAAGATCACACAAGCAAAGAAAAGGGTGAAGAAAAACCCAAGCTCAGGAATGACAAAAAGAGACTTCAAAAGGCACTTTAGGTGTATTCTGTAACTGATTCATCGGAGAATGAACCTGAAGATGAAACAAGAAACTTATGCTTAATGGCGGAAGATCATATTGATCAAAGTGATGAAGAAGATGTATGTAAACCAACTTATGATCAATTGTTCAAAATTTGTGAGAATATGCATGCATCATACAAAAACATAAGAAAACTCATGCTA
>NW_021485748.1:0-409 GCF_001605985.2 Dendrobium catenatum | reverse complement strand
TGGACTAGTGTGAGAATGAGACCAAATTGAGTTGAAGAAAACAAGTTCATTACCTGAAAGGTCAGTTGATCTTGTATAAGAACTCTAGACGGGGTGATCTTAGTGGAGGTAAATCTAGGAAAAGATTCTTTATTGACTTTGGACATAAAATTATCATAAGAATTTCTGTGTGGACCCTTGGCGAGAACCTTTTGTCCCTTGCTTGAACTTTGCATGGATAAGATCTAAAGGAAGAAAGGGCTCTAAAAGGGATGTGTGAGTGTGACTGTTGAATTCATAGCCAGTCAATTTAATGAAATACGACTGTTCCTATAGATGAAATTACGTTCATCCCGTAAGAAATTTAGTTCGTCCTATACGAAAAAAATTTGTATGGACGAACAAATGAGTCCAAAATGAAATGACTTTT
>NW_021485747.1:0-296 GCF_001605985.2 Dendrobium catenatum | reverse complement strand
GATGATAAAGCCTTTCCACCTCTTATAAATAAACCACTTTTTTTCAAATCATCAAAATCCACATTCCAATCACATCTTCCAAAAATGCCCCTCCTCGTCCTCGTCGTCCTCCTCCTCCTCGCCGCCGGCGACCTTTCCTCCTCCGCCACCCGCAATCACCCTGCATACCCCTGCATGCCCCCTCACTTCAACTCCTTCCCCTTCTGCAACACCTCCTTATCCCTCCCCCATCGCGCCAAATCCCTAATCTCTCACCTCACCCTCCCGGAAAAAGTCCAGCTGCTCGTCAACACCGC
>NW_021485746.1:0-210 GCF_001605985.2 Dendrobium catenatum | reverse complement strand
ACACGAAGAATCCTTCTGACAGCATCATCTATTCTGCACAGTGGCACAATGTTGCTATTGACAAGAGTAGTTAGATCGCTGATGAATGGAGTATAGTCAAAAGGAATCATCACCTGCAAAGCATCTCGTGATGATCGAGGTAAGAGTATGATCAAATTCAACGAAACAATCATTAACAATAGTAATATAAAACCTGTATTAGTAGAAAAG
>NW_021485745.1:0-252 GCF_001605985.2 Dendrobium catenatum | reverse complement strand
TGAAGAAATGAGGGAGCTTCATATTAGATGAAGTTTTCTCAAAATTTTAATTGCTCACTTCTCAAAGCATTCCACTAATAAAAGTGGTGACTCATCATTTTATAGAGATAGAGAGAGAGAGCATCGTCATCCTATGAAATTTGGGAAATTTAGACTGTCAACTAAGAGGTCTTGAATTTAAAACTTACATATGTGATGTGTGTATGAGTTTGTATTTAATTAGCTCAAAAATCTTTAAAAAAATGAAATAAA
>NW_021485744.1:0-310 GCF_001605985.2 Dendrobium catenatum | reverse complement strand
ATTTAATTTAAAATTCTAGAAACTTTAATACAACTTTAAAATTAGTAACCAATCAAGTTCATTAAAATTATCAACTTTTAAACTTGAACCAATTAAATTGACATAAATATATTAGTTACCACTAAGTAACCCGGGCCTACGAGGCTATTAGGTTAGTCCCAAGGAAGGCTAGACAAACTTCATGGCCTAATGAGAAACAAAGGTGTTTTCCATCTAATATTTAAATTACATATTAAAATAAATTTTAAACTTTAATAATTAAACTTTAATTAAATTTTTCCTTGAGCCTTTCAACCAACTAGAATATCAA
>NW_021485743.1:0-209 GCF_001605985.2 Dendrobium catenatum | reverse complement strand
TGACATTCTTAATTATATCAAGTTATAAGCAAAACTTTAATTTAGAAAAATTAGATTTTCTATTGAATTCAATTTTGAGTTGCAGTTTAAAGTATAGCACTTATAAGATCAAAAATTTTAGGAATTTTCATATAGGCTAACACACATTTCAAAACAAAATTAAAACCAAGATAAGATGACTTATATTGATATCATTATAATGAATATTA
>NW_021485742.1:0-335 GCF_001605985.2 Dendrobium catenatum | reverse complement strand
AGATTGAGATTACTGGCAAGAAGTGGAAATCAAGTCTAATTTTATTGCCGATTTCTTCTTATGATGTGATTCTGGGCATGGATTGGCTGAGTCTGTATGAGGCACAGATTGACTGTTTGAAGAAGCAAGTGAGCTTGCTTATGGCTGGATAGCGATGTGTATTCCAAGGCTTACGAGGTGTTCTCTCCAGTCTAATTTTTATGTTGAAGGTGAGCAGAATGTGGAAGAAGGGATGTCCAGTGTTTTTGGCTTTGGTGCGAGATCTGAACTTGGAGGTTGTTTATGTTTCTGAGATCCTAGTGGTACGGGAGTTTGCTGATGTTTTTCTAGAGGAG
>NW_021485741.1:0-295 GCF_001605985.2 Dendrobium catenatum | reverse complement strand
AGGAGAAAAATATAGCACTAAAAGTGGAAGAGTCTGATAGTGAACACTCACAACCTGACTAAAAAGGAAGAAGAAGTCACCAATCTTTTCTTGTTGGCAGATAGTCTTGATCAATCAGATCAAGAAGAGGTATGTGACATAAGTTATGATGAATTGTTTGAAGTTTCTGAACACATGCATTATGCATATAGGAAAATGAAAAAGATGCATGCTAGTGTAAGTTTAGAATTGGAATAACTTAAAAAAGAACATGAAAACCTTAGGAAAGATCATGCTTTAATAGATGACAACCACA
>NW_021485740.1:0-239 GCF_001605985.2 Dendrobium catenatum | reverse complement strand
GGTCTTGATTAGGGAATAAAAGACTGGGCATTAATTTCAAATCAGATTTTGAAATTAAAATTTGGTTTAGCGGGAGAAAGGAATAACTGAAATAATAAGAAGTGATTAGGTGGCAATTAGGGAGATAATTAAGAGACAAGGGTGGCCGGCCATATGGCAAAGAGATAGGTTTTGGAAATTAGAAAGTGGGGCCCACGTTAGAAAAAAAATAATTCTTTCAATCAAATCTGAAATTGTAA
>NW_021485739.1:0-988 GCF_001605985.2 Dendrobium catenatum | reverse complement strand
CTTCTTCTTTCAATTTAATTGCCGAAAGGAATGATTTCATGACTTATAAATGTTATATATTTCCTTCATATTTGCAGAAATTAGCAGATTTCTCAGCAACGCCAACTGCCAGGTTGATAGATGGCATTCTACTTACCAAGTTTGATACAATTGATGATAAGGTTCAAAATTTCTTTCTCCAATGAAATTCATACTCTGCATAATATGTTCTTTAATCTTCTGAGAGGTAAAGCCTGGGAAAACCCAAGCGTATGTGGTAGTGTGCACTTGCTGACATGAATTTCTAATTGTTAAGTAGGAAATTTTGCATAAGAAATTCATGCAAACCAGTCATGCACATTCACATCATCAGGAGCTATCACTGGCCTTATTATAATGGGCTTGAGAAGTAGCATCTTTGCAATATGTTCTCATACTTGTTTTTTTAGATGTGCTCATCTATGATGCACAAATATGGACAAGGCAACACGGATACGACACGACACTGACACTGGACACGTCAATTATTGAAAATATAGGATACGGACACGGGTTGGACACGATATTATAATTTTTATATTTTAAAATAGTGTATAAAAATTGAATAAGTATAATGTTGACCTCTGGATCAAATCCAAAAAAAGAAGAGCGAGCGGAGGCCGGGGACGAATTTTCGGAGCCCACATATAACATTAAAAATAATTTAGAAATAATAAGTCATTTAACTAAAATTTGTGCTTAAAATGATTAATATTAAGATATCGAGGGCCAGGTGTCGATGCCGTATATCAGGTTTCGAGAGAGGAGACGACAATGATGTCGAGAGTCGGGCATCGATGTTATATAATAAGTATCGGGCGTTAATGTCAAGAGGGCGTATATCATCGATATTATGATGATGTCGGACAAAAGATGAGCTCTCAAGTTGTAGGTATAAAAATTGCTAGTATTGAGCATCAATGTCATGACAGCGTCAAACTTTGATATTGAGATGATTTTGAAATGTTGA
>NW_021485738.1:0-553 GCF_001605985.2 Dendrobium catenatum | reverse complement strand
CATTTGAAATAAATGTCCTGGTTCGAGTAAACCTGAGTTACCAACCACTAATTCTTATAAATTTTCTGCTAAAAATTTGCAACTATGGCTCCTTAAAATCATGACAAGTTTGTAGCATGCTTAAAAACAAATTGGCTAAATACTACTTGTGGTTTATCGAGAATATTTTGTTCCAATCATATTTTGCGAACAGCACTTCTCATTTTAGCAAAATAAGATCCTCTATAAACCGAACGAAAGTGTGAAATAAAAAGAAGATAGTTGAGCCTCTCTGCCTGAATAGTGAATCCTTCTATCTATTGAAGTAAGATGAAAATAAGTCATGTTATCAAATTAGTGCACTCTAACAAGGCAATTAAATATGCAATTGTAAGTGATAAGCATGGCCTCCTCTGAATTATGATGAGAATATGATGCATGGCCTCCTCTGAATCATGAAAGCTCATGTGAATATTATGACAAAACAAATTTATCAATTTTCTTACTTCAAGTGAAAATAATGTATATATAGTTAGATATAAGATATGATGTGTGTTTAATTCCATGTAATATC
>NW_021485737.1:0-228 GCF_001605985.2 Dendrobium catenatum | reverse complement strand
TAAGATTTGTTCTTTTGGGGGTGCTATGTTGTGACATCTTTAGCTTTTTTATATGATTTCATTAGATTTTGAATAAATAATGATTAATGTTAAATGTTGACCAATAAGGCCTTTACATTTGTTTAGCTGTAAATTTGCAATTATTTTAATATATAAGGTCTTCCCTTATTAAAATAGAAAATGTATTTCACCTAGAAATTAAAATTCTCATTGATTGTTTTATTGCAT
>NW_021485736.1:0-330 GCF_001605985.2 Dendrobium catenatum | reverse complement strand
AAAATTTTCTCCTTCGAGCTGCTTTACTGTGGACTATTGGTGATTTTCCAGCTTATGGTATGTTGTCTGGTTGGAGCACAGTAGGGAAATTAGAATGTCCTTACTGCATGGAGAACAGTAAAGCTTTCACATTAAAACATGGAGGAAAAAATACTTGGTTTGATTGTCATCGTATGTTTCTAAGTGCTAATCATCAGTTCCGAAGAAATAAGGAAGCATTTGTTAAAAACAAAATTGAGCGATCACCTCCTCTACCCAGATTAAGTAGTGATGATATACTACAGAGACTTTTTGACATTCCAACAATTATTGATTATCCAATGCTATCCG
>NW_021485735.1:0-399 GCF_001605985.2 Dendrobium catenatum | reverse complement strand
TTTTAGAGCGGGGGCATAGATAAATTATTTCAAAAAATTTCTCAAATTTTTTCATTCAACCGACATAGATAGTTTGGAAATTTATTTTGAATTTATTATTTAAAATATAAAATATTAATTACAAGATAATATAAAACTCATTTTCATTTTAACTCATTAAACAAAATGAATGTGGCAAACTATTTTGAATTAATTATTATGATGGTGCATTTAACCGGACATGTAGAGTGCATTAATCTCGAGAAGTTGTTAAATAAAAAAAACATATAAATGGCTAAACTACTGAAAATAAAGTCTATATATTACATTAGCAAAATAATGTTAAATACATAAATTGCATAAAAGTATCATATAACATCAAGTTTAATTCCAAATTTATTTTTCTCAATTCCCTACTAA
>NW_021485734.1:0-827 GCF_001605985.2 Dendrobium catenatum | reverse complement strand
TTTGCTAAATTTTTTAATGAATATTATAATAATGTCATTGACTTTAGTGACCTTAGTACTCTAAATAAAAATAAATATTTTTATTTTTATTGGTGTATTAGTAAAACTAAAGCTAGAGAGGCTTTAAAGAAAATAAAGTGTAGAAAAGCTATTAGACCTGATGATATTCTAACATAAGTGTCAAAATGCTTAAGAGATGAAAGAATTTCTTAACTTACTAAATTGATTAATATTATTTTGAAGATTAAAAAGATATCAGATGAGTAGAGAATGAGATTGTTGATTCCTATTTTAAAAATAGAGATGATTCACAAGATTGTGTGGATTATAAAGGAATTAAGTTAGGCTTCGTTTGGGACCGCTTCACGGCTGCTTTACTATTTAAAAAGCAGTTAAACAATTGTTTGGGACGATCGCGGCAGAGCCCGTTACGAAAATTTTTGCTGCCGCTCGCTGCTTCTCACGACCGAACCTTATCTCCCGCGGTCGGCTGCTTTCCGCTGTTTCGAAGCCTAAAAATGACGTTACAGCCCCAATTAGTGCGGAAGTTGCCGATCATTCCGCCATACACATGGCCTCGTCTCCGTTAGCATATATCTTCAGGACATTTTGATGGTGAAAATCTTCCTCACAGCCGATTATCTGAAAAGGTTAGTCATCTTCGTAATCCTCATACGCGATCGTCTCCAGCGGGCTGCATCCTCGGCTCCATTCGGTAGGAGGTCGCTCGTCAGTTCAGCCGGTATGAGATTCGTCATTCTTACCTCCTTTATTTCACTCATCTACGATTTTTTTTTTTGCATTTTGCGACTCTTCTTCCCTCCTCT
>NW_021485733.1:0-291 GCF_001605985.2 Dendrobium catenatum | reverse complement strand
TAATTTTGGCTATTTAAAGGCTCTACCCTATCATGAACGGTTGGGATTGAATCCATCGGCAATTAGGAGGGAAATTAGAGCTATTTAGGCCGTGGTTTTGAATTCAAAACGTTTGGGAGGCTTTAATGAAATTAATGGGGTGTTAATGGGCCTTAAACATGTCATTTTCACCAAGTTATGACTTGGTTTGACCAAGTCAAGGTTTGACTCAGTCAACCAAGTCAATTAGGTTAACGAGCAAAAGGGATCAAGCCATGAAAGGATTTGGAATGATTAGAATTGGAATTAGGA
>NW_021485732.1:0-766 GCF_001605985.2 Dendrobium catenatum | reverse complement strand
TCCGGAGACTAGCCAGAACCTGCCATGTCATTTTTTTTGCTCGGTACTGGTGCTCGATACTGTTGTGTACCAGATGATACGGCGTGTTCTAATTGGTCTCCAAACCGTCCAACATCCGCACATAATAATTTCTCCATAGACAGCTGGTAGTTTACAGAGATAAAATTTTAATTTTCAATTCAAATTTTTAATTTGGAAATTTAATTAAGTTTTGACATATTACACCTATTTCAAATTAAAATAAAAAAAAATATGTTATGATTAAAATTTAGGATTTGTTCTGGGCAATTTTCTTACAGCTTGGATTTTCAGATCATAATCATAATTCTGTTGGGCTATTGTTTTCTCGTTGCTTTCTAACAAAAATTTATGTACTAGAAAGCTGCTTTTTACAACAGCTTTTAAAAAAAATGTTATGACTCGTTAAAATTTTATAAAAAATTACAGTTATTTCAAACAAACCTTAATGAGAAATTTTTAACTAAAAATATTTAAATAAAAATGCATCTAATAATGTTCTACTTAGAACACCAAAAGTCAAAATGATACTACTCCACTTGAACATATATTTATAATTAAATCAATATGAATATGACCTAACTTCAATACAGCTTGTTTGATAACTAGTTACTGCCTAACACCATAATTAATTAAAAAATATGATGTAAGCAATAATTAAATAAAAAAATTATGACATATAATAATTAATAATTGAATTTTTTATCAAAATAAACTTTTAAAATATTAAATTTATTTTAAAAAAAGT
>NW_021485731.1:0-220 GCF_001605985.2 Dendrobium catenatum | reverse complement strand
TGTCTTAGTGCATCTAAGAAAGTTACCAGCTAGGCTAAGCTTCGAGACCCACTTATTCTCACCAAAGAAATGAAGGGTTTCTAATCAAAGCACTTCTAAATTCTGGCATTCATATAATTCATGTATTTTTAACAACAGAAGATGAAGATTTATATTATAAGAAAACTTTTTGTAGGAAAATTTAAAAAATATGCAAAAATTGGAAGTATGGTATAGCGCA
>NW_021485730.1:0-274 GCF_001605985.2 Dendrobium catenatum | reverse complement strand
TGAGCCTACCACCTTCCTGGTGGTGTTGTCTCCAAGAATAACCTTGTCTCCAGTCCTGGACTCCAGCGAAACAAATTGATTGGCTTCACCATTCATAGGTCTAGAGCAACTGTTGAAAGTTCGTTCGGGATGTTAAGCCCTATGAACTTAGTCCCAAGCTAATCAAGAGGGGGTGTGAATTGGTATTTTAAAAAATTCTTGAGACAAAGAAATAAATTCACAAACCAAATCACACCAACAAACCAAATGCGGAATTTAAAAGTGCGGAAGCAAA
>NW_021485729.1:0-284 GCF_001605985.2 Dendrobium catenatum | reverse complement strand
CTAAGTTTTCTTCCATTTGATTGTCTTCTAAGGGATTTAATGAATTTATGATAATATTTAGGATTTATAAAATCTTCAAGTTTAGGGGGTTTCCTATTATCCTCGAGAGCTGTTATTGTCAATTTATAGAATGAATTCATATCTTCCAATATTCGATTTGTATAATTGATTCTATATGTTTTGCTCTCTGTTTCATCCTTAAAATTCTTAAATTCTTTTTCAAGATCAGCATAGGATGATTTTAAAATTTCAAAATTCTTATTCAAGTCATCATATTCGTCAAG
>NW_021485728.1:0-217 GCF_001605985.2 Dendrobium catenatum | reverse complement strand
GGCTTTCAGCCTGGATTGCTGATGTTTATTTATCACTTTCAATGAATTTTCCTCAGCGGTCCTTAACTGCTGAGCTTGAATATGATATAATTAACGATCTTAAAAATATCCCCTTAATCCCACTCTCAGATGGCTCCTATGGATATGCAGCTGATGGTCCGATATGGTTACCTTGTGATATATCGAACATAGGATCCAAGGGTGAATATCATCCTGC
>NW_021485727.1:0-405 GCF_001605985.2 Dendrobium catenatum | reverse complement strand
AAATGGGAATTGTGCCTATAGTTAATCCTAAATCAATCAACTGTTGTTTAAACCAAAGTACTTATGCCACACAACTTCCTAGGGCAATATATTCAGCATCAGTAGTAGATAGGGCGACTGAATTTTATTTTTTACTGGACCAAGAGACTAAAGAATTTTAAATGAATTGACATATTTCAGAAGTACTCTTTCTATCAACCCTATAAACTACAAAATCTGAATCTTAATATCCAATTATTTCAAATGAAGAGCTAAACTTAGGATACCAAATTTCTAATCTCAGTTTCCAACAGATACCTTAAAATCCTTTTCACTGATGTCAAATATGATTCTTTTGGATCTGATTGAAATCTAGCACGTAAATAAATACTAAACATGATATTGGGTCGGCTAGCTGTCAAGTAA
>NW_021485726.1:0-222 GCF_001605985.2 Dendrobium catenatum | reverse complement strand
TCTGAAACATTGGTCGAAGAACCAAGTAACATGCAAGTTTGATATTATTAACCCTGATCTTACTATCCAAGATAAACCATTAAAGCATGTTACACCATTAATGCAAAGCCAATTTAAGCGTCATATTGAAGAATTGCTCAAATTAAGGTCATTCGGCCAAGCTCTAGTCGACACCAAACTATGGTAATGATTGTCAATTCAGGTACTTCTATAGATCCAACT
>NW_021485725.1:0-267 GCF_001605985.2 Dendrobium catenatum | reverse complement strand
TGAGTTGGTTGGGCAAATACGGAGTCACCCCAATCCACTGTCCTGAAATAGGCAGGAGGAGATGGGATCTTTTCACCTTCTATCCTGCTGTTGGAAATGAACAGACAGGAAGTTGGTTTGACTTACTTGGTAGAGAGAGCCTGACAGAGCACCTGGCAGGAACTCCTCGCCACCTTTTTTTTTCTTGAGTGTCTTGTTCCGATTAGGCAGACACCAGGCTTTGTGATTTCTTTGTTGGCTGACCCGATTTGGTTAGGCAGATACTGA
>NW_021485724.1:0-209 GCF_001605985.2 Dendrobium catenatum | reverse complement strand
ACGATCTGTGGGTGCTTTTCTTTGGAAATAATATTTTGCAGTAGAAGTTCTCCATGTATTTATAGAGTATAAAATAAAAAATGATCAAAATGGTAATAGGTTTGATTAGATCTATACTCTATAGGATGGATTAAATTTTTTTCTTTTAAAATCAGTATAATTCATAATATAAGATAACTATCTTGCTATAATTAAAAAATTGTCTCATA
>NW_021485723.1:0-274 GCF_001605985.2 Dendrobium catenatum | reverse complement strand
AAGTAAAAACTCTTGCATGCATATCCTTAATGACATGAAAAAAGCATACACCAAGGTACAATCTATTACAAATTTCTAGAGATAACATCCATGACTAAAGCAAAAAAGATATCGACTTAAAGCCGGTCAATAAATATTAACTCTTGCATACATATCTTGACTTAATCCAACAATCTATGCTCCAAAACTCGGTCCCATAATTAGTAACAAAAATGCAAACCTTAAATTCGATTTGGAGCATTGTCGATTGATGGCTTTTGTGGGTAAACTGCGG
>NW_021485722.1:0-1111 GCF_001605985.2 Dendrobium catenatum | reverse complement strand
ATAATATATGCATGAAAAAACAATTTTATATTAATTTCTAATAAGTTGAACTTTGATGTTTATCTCTTCAAAATTTTAGGAAAAACAAATCCAATGAAAATTTTTTCTTGTTTGCATTAATTTAAGCTTCGTTTGGACTGGCTTTTGAGCATTTATTTTTCTTTCCTCTTAAAAAAATTTTGTCCTCTAAAATTGTTAGTATGTATGGAATATGATTATGTCGATCAATCGGGTTATAATGTTGATATGAACATCAACACAATTTGTTGTGCTCTCTTGTGGGTGCAGGGAGTCCTCTCCCTGCTTGGGTGTGGGTGCAACTAATTTTTTTTTTTTTTCGTGCAACGCCCATGCGTTGTGTGCCTGAGCGCTCTGACACTGTATAGTTTTCTGTGAGCAAAAGCAAAGAGCAACCCGTTGCAAATATCAAGATCTAGCGTTGCAACACTATCTTAGAAACTAGAGACAGAGCCTTGAGCACCGCGATGTTCCAAACTGGCACCGCAACATTGCGAGACCGGCTAAACAACTTTTCTTTCTCCCTTTTCTTAAGGGTGGCATACTTTGGTGGTATAGATTGTATATCATAGTTTATTCTTGTGTAAGAAAGATGCAAGAGAGAAGAAGAGGAAAAATATATCAGAACTAAAATTTGGGAGAAGAAAACTCTGTCGCCATGAGAAACCAGAAGAACATAGGAGGGTTGTTCCTCCTCCTGGTGCGTCCCACTAAGGTGGGAGTGGGACCCACACAGAGGGAAATGATGAAAAATTGAAATCTCACTTAAACAAACTGAGCTGTTTCCTTTCCCAAATAAGAAACGTCCCCTATGTTTTGCTCATCCCTTGTTCTTTTACTCTTGAATTGGCTAGCATTATTGAATTATACATATTAAAAAATACAAAAATAAGAATTTAATTTTCTTTTCTAATTTTTGTTAGTATCCAATTATAATAAAATTGATAAGAAAAAATAATTCATGACTTGTTAGATTTCCTCTATGACTTCCAAATTTCTAGCTAACTAACATCTAGAGGCGGTTTAATCAAATATAATTACTTCTATTTTAGTACATTTTTTTCTTTTGAAGTATCAGATTTTAACTATATAT
>NW_021485721.1:0-232 GCF_001605985.2 Dendrobium catenatum | reverse complement strand
AGAACAAGGCTAGGTGTTATTGATTTAAATGCCTAAATAAAATGTCTTTGCAACATTGATGTTTATGTTTTTGTTTTGTTTTTTATTTTTGTAAATTTTTGTGTGTTTTGAATGAATTTGTTTTTGAGTGTAAGTTTTCTATGTTTTTTTTTTTTAAGTTTGGTTTGATTTTCTTAATTTAAAATTCAAAAATTCAAAAATTGGAGAAAATCGTCCGGGACGAATTTTGTTC
>NW_021485720.1:0-360 GCF_001605985.2 Dendrobium catenatum | reverse complement strand
CCGACCACCAATGGACTTCCGCCAGTCTTTTGACCACCACCATACTTCCTCCAGTCCACCGACCACTACCAAACTTTTGCTCATTCGTCGACCACCACCATAATTCTTTCTGATCATCATCGAAATTCCACCCGTTCTTCAATCACCCATGATCCTCCCGACCTCCATCTCCCTCCGACCATGGTCCTCCACACCTCCGTCCCCTGCCGACTATGGTCCTTCTGACTGCCATCACCAATTACGATCCTCCCAAACTCCATCGCCACCTGACTACGGTCCTTCTGTCCGCCATTGCCAATTACAGACCCCTATCGCCCGCCGACTATGATCCTTCTGAACTCCGTTGCCGGCCGACTATGG
>NW_021485719.1:0-323 GCF_001605985.2 Dendrobium catenatum | reverse complement strand
AGATCACATGGTTGTTCCTAGCTTGCTGCATGTTGCTCCTCCTGTGGCCCGAGAAGATCTTGTGGGAAGCTTTCTAAGGGGGAGATCCTTCAAGGTATGTGTCCTCTAAGATACTCTACCTTCTCCAGGAGGGAGAAAAAAGAGAAGGTTCGGTGTCATCACCGAGAGGGTGACATAGCGTTTGGTACTCCGCCACATCGGGAAGGTGAAAGTGAGGTTTGTAAAGGCTTCTTCGCCTTACTGTGGGGGAAAAGGAGAATTAATATTTAGTACTGAAATTCTTGGAGTGGAGGACTCTGGGGAGTGGACGTAGGACAAGTGAC
>NW_021485718.1:0-275 GCF_001605985.2 Dendrobium catenatum | reverse complement strand
TTGATGTGTTGAATGTAGTTAACCACTTCTTTACCACAGGAAGAATGGATGTTGATAGGAAGGATACGTTGGTTGTGCTCATTCCAAAGGTACATAATCCCCTAGTTCCATCAAATTTTAGACATATTAGTTTGTGTAAAACAATATATGAGGTGGTATTTAAAATCCTCCTTAATAGATTCAAGTCAACTATTCCAAAGCTTATTTTTGAAGAGCAAGCAATCTTTGTGAAGGGAATGTCTCAATCAAATACTGTATTGATAGCCCAAGAAGTG
>NW_021485717.1:0-1063 GCF_001605985.2 Dendrobium catenatum | reverse complement strand
TAGTTAGCACAGGGAAAACTATTAGTGGGGAAAATGGGACAATAGTATGGGGATAAACAGCCAGCATAGAGAAAGAGTTGGGCCAAGCTCGATAAGCAAAATAGGTCAAAATAATTACCTAACCACCAAAGAAGCTAGATCAACAAAAATGGAAACCAAGGGAATGAAAATTCTTAAGAGCACCAAATCCAAGCATGATCATGGGTTGTTTTCCATCATAGGGCCATACAAAATAAATTTATATCTCATAAAAAATTATAAGTAAAAAAGATATAAAATAAAAGACATAAAATGATAAAATATGATTCCATCAATTCTCCACTTGTGGAAGAATCTCATCTCCTGATGAGAATGCTGCAGTCATTTGCTGGTAGATACTAGGATGACGAAGCTGCAACTCATCTTCAACTATCAGCTAGGGGGATGTCCATTCCATCTAACCAAGAGTCATTGGTGCACTCCTTGTTTTGTTTGAGTAGTACGAAAACCCCACCCTAACATCATTAACAATAGTAAGGGGCAAAATCCCACACAACAGTATACTTTTAGCAGCACCTTTTAATATCTTCAAAAAAAAAAAAAACATAGAATTTCCTAAGTAGCATACCTGCCTCCGAGCCGACCTCACCTTGCGCGATATGCCCGAATGACAGACTTTTATATCTTATAACTTCTCACACGATACAAAAACCTCCCCAAACCACTCCTAATTTGAACTCCCTCACTTCCGCCAAAGCCCTATGCCTGCTCGCCCGATGCTGTAGAGATCGCACACCTCGCTCCTTCGACCCGGACGTTGTTGTTCGACTTTTTTGCTTCGCAGAAGTGTCTAGGGTTTGCTTTTCATCTTCTCTTTTCGTCAATGCTGTTCAACTTCATCTCTTCGCAGAAGAGTAGAGACCGCACAAGTCACTTCTTTGGCTCCATTGCTATTCGACTTCGTTGCTTCATAGATGGTTTAGGGATTGCACATGATGCTTCTTCGTCTCCTCTGTGGTAATTCGTTTTCGCTCCTTCGACTTCCTTTTTTCTGTCCAACCTTCACTTAAGAGGAGGTATAGAG
>NW_021485716.1:0-287 GCF_001605985.2 Dendrobium catenatum | reverse complement strand
GGGGTAACATAAAGGTAAAATACAAAAAATTATAGCACACTAAGTCCTTAGAACTAGGAGAGGCTAGGCTAAGAGCTTGGGTATCCTACACATCCAAAAGATTTAAACAAAAATTGAATGGAATTAACAATGTGATTTGTGAATGATTGGAGTCTAATCATCCACTAATCATACCCCATGAATTATATTCATATGCATAACGCATGCTTGAAATTTCAAAAGATCTCTCAAAATTTTAATGATTTATTTTCATATATATGTATTTTAAAATATTTTAATTATATATA
>NW_021485715.1:0-270 GCF_001605985.2 Dendrobium catenatum | reverse complement strand
TTTTCAATATTGTATCTATTAACAGATTCAAGGCAAATTTTATCTTAGAATCGATCCACTCGGAGAGGGAGCTAAATGGCGTAGAACCACTGGTCAGGAGATATATTCTCCTCTTCTCATTGCGTTCTCTGAACAGGTTAATAATGAACTATAATTTTGGTATTACTGTAACTTGTTGCTGTTAACATGAATTGTTGCTTTGTTTCCAGGATGGAGGCAACTGGGCAAACTCTCATGTGCCAAAATTCTCTGCAACAGATTCCTATTGTT
>NW_021485714.1:0-272 GCF_001605985.2 Dendrobium catenatum | reverse complement strand
AATATCTCTGCAAATTGAGAACAATAATAAGTTAACAAAGTTAAGAAAAGAGTGAGGCATAGTCGGTATCGAACAGCAGTCGACTTTACATACTGACAAGTTCTAAATTTCGGAACTTAAAGGTACCGAGCTATCATGGTATTGAGCATGGTACCGAGCGGCACCGAGCAGTGCCGATCGGCATGATAGTTTGGATACCGTGAAGTTCCAAACTTCGTAACTTACATGTACCTATCAATCATGGTACTGAGCGTGTCACCGAACATTGTACC
>NW_021485713.1:0-244 GCF_001605985.2 Dendrobium catenatum | reverse complement strand
ATATATAATAATTTTAGATGTTATGTATATAAAAATATAAATCTTATTTTCTTATTTTAAACAAGTTTTTATTATTCATTTATCTATTATAATAATTATTTTCTCCAACACAAAGGATAGGGCTGCAAGCGAACCAAACGTTCGACGAGCTACTTATTGTTCGGTTCGATTAAAGCTTGTTTGTGATCGTTTAATTAACTAAACAATCAAACTTGAACAATATTTTAAATACTCGATTCTTAAA
>NW_021485712.1:0-301 GCF_001605985.2 Dendrobium catenatum | reverse complement strand
CTAGGGTAGTGCCACGGAGGGCGTACTCTACCACTAAAGGGTTTAATCCTAAGGGAAGGAGGAAACCTAACCTTAAGGAGAAAAAGATTGGATTTAGATTTGATTCTAAGGAAAGAAAAGATCTAACCCCAGAGGATTGAATTTGATGTTGGTTCTAAGGGAAGAGAAGTCCTAACCCTAGAGGATTGAATTTGATTTTAGTTCTAAGGGAAGGGAAGTCCTAACCCTAGAGGATTGAATTTGAAATTGATTCTAAGGGAAGGAAAGTCCTAACCCTAGAGGATTGAGTTTGAAATTAGTC
>NW_021485711.1:0-491 GCF_001605985.2 Dendrobium catenatum | reverse complement strand
CAGACCAGTAAGAAGGGCCACTTCATCAGCAGTGAAATGAATGGGTTGACATTTTACAACAAAGCATTGTTTTGAAATGTCCCACCTTGAGATCAGCTCATAAATAAGAGGGACATTTTGCTCAAACCCAGAAAATTCCAAAAACTGTATTATCTTTAAATGTTTCAATGTGTCCTTGACTTCAGGAGTAATTTGTCGAGTAAAGTTATCACAGATTGTTCAAAACGAAAAAACATAACATATATAGGTAATTGGGCGAACATATATTTGAAAATTGTAAAAAAATGATAGATTAAAAAAAAGTAAATGAGATACGCACAAAAAATGCACAACATACGCAGAATATTAGCAACGGTCAAGCACAGCGTACGCATAACATACGCATATATTACGCACATCACACACACAGTGCAGGAAACATACAACAAATTATACGCACGCATAAAGCACGCAGAGTATAAGTTAGCCAAACAAAGAGATAGGAGTAGTAA
>NW_021485710.1:0-557 GCF_001605985.2 Dendrobium catenatum | reverse complement strand
TCCACTTCATCACAAACACTCCCCTTCACCACCATCCTTTCATATACCCCTTCCTAGAGAGAAAAAATTCCCTGCTCTCTCTTTCTCTCTCCTAAATTGGAAGGAGAAGAATTTTCTCTCTCTAAACCTCACTCCCCATTTCCTTACACCTCCTAAACCCCTCTCCATGCAAATTCCCATCAAACCCCTTCTTTCCCTCTCTTTTTCTCTCTACAAAGAGAGCTCGCTCTCTTTTTTTCCTCTAGCATTTGTTTTAGATAAAGAAAAGTATATATGATTAATTAAATTACATAAATGACAACAAAAAATATATTATATTGTGCATCGCAGGTTTCCCTTCGTCGTCGTTGCTTCGATCATCGTGCACCCAAGGTATAAACCCGACATTAGCATTTTAAATTTCAATGCATGAAATAAGTACTCGTGACCGCTTTTATTAGCGAGCGGGGAAATTCGTATGCATGAAACGTAAGTACCAGTGACTGCTTTTGTTAGCGAGAGGGGAAATTTATTATGTATGAAATGAAAGTTAAGTACCCGTTACTGCTTTTCTTAGC
>NW_021485709.1:0-1099 GCF_001605985.2 Dendrobium catenatum | reverse complement strand
ACAAATGGACCCCCAATAGGCATGATAAACTTGCCAATGTTTATCGTGTATATTGGTGTTGACCAAAACAATCAACTAGATCCAGAATTGAAGTTGAAGATTTGAGTAAATGAATTGAAAAGATTTTGAGGTTTGGTAGAAAATTAGGATAAAGGTTGATAGAGTTTCAAGCTGATTCAATGATTTTGAAGTTGATGTCGGCATTGATACTTTATCAAATAATAACTAAAGATATTAGTATCATTTGGTAAAATTAAGATATGAAAAAGTTAAATGTAGTGATTTGAATGTAGTTTAATAGGAATGTAAGAGTTGATGTAATTTTGATTTAAAAAATGATTTTGATAAGACTAGACTCTTCTTTTTAGTCCAAGAGAAAGGATGCCATCAAGTGGGTACTTACACCTAATTCAACAAACTGGAGGGCGTCTTCTAAGAAAAGAAAGCAACCTATGGAAAAGATTGTATCTAATCTTGGAAGGTTTAAAAATTTAAATTTTACACTAGGATGGTGCCATGAGAGGCGTTCTCCAACTCTAGCGTATGATCGTAAGGAAAGGATGCCTAAGTGTGGGGACTCACACCTAATCTCAGAGGATTAGATTTAAGATTTAAGATTTACACTAGGATGGTGCCACGAGGGGCGTTCTCCAACTCTAGTGGATGATCGTGAGGAAAGGATGCCTAAGTGTGGGGACTCACACCTAACCTCAGAGGATCAGAAAATCATATGGAAAGGAAGCCTAAGAGTGGGGACTCACACCTAACCATAGAGGGTCAGATTTAAGATTTAAGATTTACACTAGGATGGTGCCACGAGGGGCGTTCTCCAACTCTAGCGGATGATCATGAGGAAAAGATGCCTAAGTGTGGGGACTCACACCTAACCTCAGAGGAACAGAAGATCATATGGATAGGAAGCCTAAGTGTGGGGACTCACACCTAACCATAGAGGATCAGATTTAAGGTTTGCAATTTACACTAGGATGGTGCCACGAGGGGCGTTCCCCAACTCTAACGGATGATCGTGAGGAAAGGATGCCTAAGTGTGGGGACTCACAGCTAACCTCAGAGGATCAGAAGATTATATGGAAAGGAA
>NW_021485708.1:0-209 GCF_001605985.2 Dendrobium catenatum | reverse complement strand
CTACTAGACCTTCGTATACTCCGTAGAGTCATCTCCCTGGGAATTCTACTACACTTTTTTTTCTCCCAAAAAGGCAAAGAAGCCCCTCTGCTTCATATAGAAATGTAGAATACCCTTTACACCACTTTTCTCTAGAGAAGCCATTATCCTTTTATACCAATCATGGTGGAGATTCCAAGACTTCCAGCCTCCCAACTAAACAAAGGGTC
>NW_021485707.1:0-693 GCF_001605985.2 Dendrobium catenatum | reverse complement strand
AATTTTATTTTTTTCTTCTTGAGTCAATTGTAATCTTTGGTGTGATTGATGTAAAATAACCCTACACACACACTTGAGAGACTTAGAATTTCTGTTTTTACTCAAATTGGCCAGGACGATATTTACATCATCCTAGACGATCGGGTTTAAAACAGAAAATCTAATTCATGGGTTCTTAATTAAGGCAGCCGTCATTAGCAAATCAGCCTGGACGATAGGCTCAAAATAGAAAGAAATTGCATCCATAAACAATTAAGGTATTCTATATTTTTGGTAATCGGCTAGGACGATTTTGGATCGGCCTGGACGATATTCACAATTATGCCTTAATTGATCAGACAATAAAGCAGTAATTAGGGATGATTAATATGATCACATCGTCCTGGACGATCGCAGGATTGGTCAGGACAATCTAGTACAAAACCTTAGTTATTCCTAGACGATCTGAATCGGACGGCTTGAATTCAGGGCGATACTCTAGACGATTTTCCTTTGATTTGAACTGATCGGCTGGGACGATCATGAGATCGTCCGGGACGATCAAGCCAATTTTCAATCATCTAGTTTGCATTCAGGGCGATGCTCTGGCCGATCTTCTGAGATTTGTACTGATCGGCCAGGATGATGTCCACATTGTTCTGGACGTTATAGTCGGTAACTTGCAATTAATGAGCTACTTTGAAGCTCTTCTAT
>NW_021485706.1:0-239 GCF_001605985.2 Dendrobium catenatum | reverse complement strand
GTAGAAATTATTATTATAACTTTGATATCTAATTTTGCCTATAATTTCATAATTGAGCATTCTCTAATGAAGATATGGAGGAACAATTGCAGGAATTTTTATATCTTTTCCAAGTTGATAAGGATTGATCATGATTAATATGAGCGTACACTTAGGCTTCGTTTGGGACGACTTTCTTTCTGCTTCTTAAAACAGCTTTTTAGTACAAAATTTTTTTAATTTTGTACTAGAAAGTTACT
>NW_021485705.1:0-461 GCF_001605985.2 Dendrobium catenatum | reverse complement strand
AATTAACTTGTAAAGGCTGAGTATCCACTTTATGAAAATTTACCTTGGAACCCTCTCAAAGACCCTTGACAATATATATAACCTTTGTTATGACATGTTTTCTAGTAAATTATATTTTTCCTAGTTTTACCTATAATGTACTAGGGGTCAAATGACCAAAATGTCCTAAAAGGGTAAATTTAGACTCCCCCCAAACATTAACATGAATCATCCTCCTCAAACCATGAGACCTCCTCCAATGCATACTAAGAATCATCAGGAATGTATTGGACCAAACCCACACTTTTCTTTGACCTGGTTAACTAAAATGCCCCTTAATTATTCAAACCTCTATTTCAAAACAATGGATTCCTCTTGACTTGAAACCACTTTCATTGAGTTCACATCATCAAAACAAACTTAATAGATCCAACCCTTGATCTTCGGTCAACTTGGTTGACCAAGTAAAATAAGTTTGACTA
>NW_021485704.1:0-292 GCF_001605985.2 Dendrobium catenatum | reverse complement strand
TAGCAAATCGGCCTGGATGATACGTGTATCGGCCAGGACGATAGGCTCAAAATAAAAAAAAAATTACCGCCATAAACAATTAAGGTATTCTGTACTTTTAGTAATCGGCCAGGACGATCTCATATCAGTCTGGAAGATATTCACAATTATGCCTTAATTGATAAGATAATCAAGGGGGTAATTAAGGATGATTGATATGATTATATCATCCTGGATGATTGCAAGATCGGCCTGGACAATCTATTCTAAAATTCGTAGTTGCTCCTGGACGATAAATATCGGCCAGAACAAA
>NW_021485703.1:0-247 GCF_001605985.2 Dendrobium catenatum | reverse complement strand
ATCAAAGTCCCCTGTGGTCCTTGTAGAGTTCAAGTTTGTCACATCATTTTCAAGTCCAAACTTCTTGTCGTTCAATTCGAGTTCAAAGAGGAGATTGGGTCAAGTTCAGTTCAAACTTCATTGTCTTTCAATTTCAAGCTTATAAATCCAAGCTTACAAGTTCTCATCATTTTGAGTTCATTTGTTTTAAGTTCTGAGCATAGTCCCAACTCCCAAGTCCTTGGTTGTTCAAATGTGTCCAAACCTT
>NW_021485702.1:0-408 GCF_001605985.2 Dendrobium catenatum | reverse complement strand
TGGGTCATGGATTCCAACAGCCCTAACTAGAAGGTGGCTGATGCTGATCGTCCAGGAATCACTAAGGTTTTTTGAACTGATCGTCCTGGCTAATCCTGAGATCATCTATAATGATTTGATTGAGTAATCAAACATTACTTATTTTCCCTAATAACTAGATTAATTTAGACATAATTTTGTTTCATCATCCAAGATGATGTCCTAGATAATATCCAGAAATAAATAATACCTAAATAGCTCTGGTGGCTAATTCTTTCTGATTTGAGCCTATCATCCCGGCCGATACTAATATCATCTAGGATGATGTATTTAATGATGGCTACCTTAACCAGGATGCCCTAATTAGAGTTTTTATTTTCAACTAATCATCTAGAGCAATTTATGGATTATCCTAAATGATGTATCCAA
>NW_021485701.1:0-256 GCF_001605985.2 Dendrobium catenatum | reverse complement strand
TATATCAAACATCCAAAATTTTAATATTACATTCATATCACCCTACATTATTTTAATATCAAATATACCACTCACATGGGCGGAACCCAATAGGTTCCAGGGGGGGGCAGTTACTGCCCCCTCAAAATTTTTTAAAATTTTTTTTATATTGGTTTTTTAGGTAATTTACCCATTTTTATTCATTTTTTAGTCTTTAGTACAAGGGTTTTCATGCAATTGCCCCCCTAAAAATTTTAAAATACTATGGTCTTTAGGT
>NW_021485700.1:0-202 GCF_001605985.2 Dendrobium catenatum | reverse complement strand
GAGAGGAAATCGTCCCAACATCATCCTGCGATGCCTCCAGCTCAACCTCCAAGATCGGGCCCCGGGCTCTCGTCGGTAACTGTTGAGAAAGACGGAAAGATTGGTTAATCGACTTTTTAAATGTCCGGGATAGTGCTATATCCCAACCATCTTCAATGGACAAAGAAAGATTAGAATTAATACCTGAGATGAACTTGACAGA
>NW_021485699.1:0-430 GCF_001605985.2 Dendrobium catenatum | reverse complement strand
ACGTTTTAGATATGTTGGATCTCACTACGGGAAAAAACGCAAATACCGGCGGAAACTTTTGGACGGTAATAAACGGCGCAGGTACCGGCAGATTTGCTCGACGTAAAGTTTGCGTCAACATTACCGGCGGAACATACGTCGGAAATTCACCGACGCCTTGTCCGCCGGAAAACCCAACGGTATAGGATGCCTGAACCATTTCCGTCGCATGTTACGGCGGAACTATTCTGGCGTACGGTTCCGGCGGATAGTGCACCGGCTTATTTAAACTCAACAAAATTTATCCGACGGATTATATGTTGGAAATTATACCGACGATCTATTGTTCAGAGTGATGGTGAAATAGATGGAGATATTATCAACAGAATTCAAGTTGGATGGTTGAAGTGGAGCAATGCATCGGGCTTGTTATGTGATAGAAATGTACCCC
>NW_021485698.1:0-291 GCF_001605985.2 Dendrobium catenatum | reverse complement strand
ATAGATGGGGATATTACTAGTAGAATTCAAGTTGGATTGTTGAAGTGGAGGAATGCATTGAGCCTATTGTGTGATAGAAAAGTGCCTCTCAAACTTAAGGGAAAATTATATGAGATGGTAGTGAGACACATGGTTTAAAATTGCGCAATATGAGGCTTGCCTTGAGGCTCGCCTTTGCGCAATTCCAGTAAAAAATGCATCGATGCTTATGCCTCGGGTTTTTTTATGAGGCTTGCACCTCAACTTAGTTGGGGCCCGCCTCGCCTCACTAGCATGAGGCTTACGCCTCAC
>NW_021485697.1:0-402 GCF_001605985.2 Dendrobium catenatum | reverse complement strand
TTTTCTTCACCGACTTGCCACATAGCAAGCAAGATTTGTGGTTATTAATTTTTTGGTTGTTCTTACCATAAAATTTATCTAAGATTGCTTTAATATCTTTGATAGCCTTCACTTTTGCTTCAGAAAAAATGATTACATCATATGCATACAATAAGTGGGAGACCATTGTCATATTTGAACTGACACGAATTCTAGGGGAATTTTGCTTGAAAGCATTAGTGAGAGTTGAGAAAAAAGTATACATAAGAAAGGAGACAAGGGACATCCTTGATGAAAACCACTTTTCCTATCAATCCAATTGGATGGATTGCCATTAATTAAAATAGATAATCTAGAATTTTAGACACATTCCAATATAAGTTTTGCGAACATACAAGGGAATCCAAAATATTCCAAAGCTTT
>NW_021485696.1:0-236 GCF_001605985.2 Dendrobium catenatum | reverse complement strand
ATCTAGGTTGTTCAATAATTGGTATCCTCCTCCGCCTTATTGGATCAAAGTGAATATCGATGCTTCTATTCATAACTCTTACAAAGCTGGATTAGGAGGTGTGTGCAGAGATTATAGAGGGAAATTTTTGTTGGCTTTCGGCAAAAATTGTGTTCATTGGGATTCTGGACAAATGGAGCTTCTTGCTATTTTATTTTTTAAAGACTACATCAGCGATTGGATGAAGGAGTACAAAG
>NW_021485695.1:0-252 GCF_001605985.2 Dendrobium catenatum | reverse complement strand
TGATGATGACTGCCTTACTAGCTTGTGCACAGTGTGTGCATAAAGAAATCCATAAAGGACCATGAATTAAACTTGTGCACACATTGTATACATGGTGAAGTCCCTTATACACACACTGTATACAAGTTGTATACACTATGAGTATAAAATGATGATCAATGCCTTACAAGCTTATGCACGATTTATGCATAAGGGAATCCACAAAGGATAATGAATTCAACTTGTGCACACACTATATACATGATGAATTCC
>NW_021485694.1:0-225 GCF_001605985.2 Dendrobium catenatum | reverse complement strand
GAGTTTAGAAATCTTGTTTTGAAAAATGATAAGATTTGTTAAAGTCATCATTTCATTGAAGATAGATAGACATTAGGGGTGTCAATATTTGATACGACACTAAAATTCGACCCGGACTCGACCCGAAAAATCCGGGTTGGACCCGACCCGATTTCAAAACGGGTCGGGTTCGGGTTCCCGTATTCGACCCGTTAGAAAAAACGGGTCGAGTTCGCCCGCACCCCG
>NW_021485693.1:0-2820 GCF_001605985.2 Dendrobium catenatum | reverse complement strand
TATTTTGAATGCCATTTCACTTTTAATATCATAAAACTCTTCTTGCCCTGGCTAGGCAACCCTTTAATGAAACCAAACCTTTTCCAGGCTCTAGACAGTGTGTTAGATCAAGGTTTTGGCAAATCCCATGTGAACTACCACCTTTTAACTGCTTGTGCTACTATTTACTTCATTTGGAGAGCTAGGAATGATAGAATTTTTGGTGGCATTGTAGACTATTCTGCCACTGTTATTGCCAAGATCAAATAAGCTATCGTGCGTAAAACCATTAACTGGAAGGATATCTGACAGATTTCGTTTTTTTGTGGGTTGTTAATCAATAGGACGATGATGGATGCTATATTTATAGGTGCCCTTTGGATGGCCTACCCTGGCAACCAAGGGCACCGCTCTTGCGAGATCTTGTATTATTTTTCCAAGAGCAAACTGAGTCCTCCTTAGCTTTTGCTAAGCTTGTTGTATTTTTGACCCTTTGGGTTTTTTTTTTTTTTTTTTCATTTTTGAGTCTTTGATTCTCTTTTTGTTGTCGAGAATTCTGACTATAGTTTTTTTTATTTCACCTGTAATTTCTTTTTATCAATGATATGGGCTATGCCCCAAATATTCCAAAAAAAAAAAAAAAAAAAAAAAAAAAAAAAAAGCTAGCACCCACATGCATATATGACATACTAGCAAAAGAAGAGGATCAATCCATAGCGAATGCTAAGTGTCCCATTTAGTAGATCACTAAGCAGTCTTTCATACTAACCTTTGATGAGGTTAAGAAAGTATGAAGGCTAAAGAAGCTTTAACAATTCAAATGGCTCATATGGAAGACAAAGTGCAAGGATCACTAAAGCAGTAATCAAAACACCATTGATGACCTGAACTTATTTAGTAAGTTTGACATGTTGAAATTCTGTATTTTTTGTGGATTATTGAATGCATTTTCTATGTTAGATTGATTCCTTTGGGTTTTGTGTGTGAAATATGCATATATGTGAGAAAACCCTTGGAAGCAATATGACGTTGAGCTATTTGTATTCTAGTAAAATTAATGTCTCTAGGAGGACTACTAGAATATGTGGCATCACATCATTATGCTCTCCATCTTTGATATGTGAAATGTTACTTGAGGCACTATGTCGTTGGGTTTTCCCTTCAGGCACCATGACACTATGATAAATAATTTTATATAAATATCAAAATTTACTAAAATAAAAATAAAATAAAAGTCATTTCTCAATTAAGGCAACCAACTATAGATGGAGAGGATGATTTTTTAGAGAGAGAAAATTTGTTTTGGGCGGCTTCAAGCTATTTTTCTTTCATTGGATTAGCTGAAAAAGTTTTCGATAGATCGAGGTAAGTCTAGTATGTTGTTATTCTCATTATTTTGCATATTTTGATAATTTATTGTTAGTTTTTGCTGTGTATTTTTAACTCTGTGATATTTTGTGTAATTTATTCTAGTATTATAGTATTAATAAAAATTACTATAGAAAGATAATAGCCCTGAAATATTCAAGTGAACATTATATGCGAATAGTTTTGTGATTACTAACTATTAAAGTATGTACGTACGTTTATCATGAAATTCTAACTATTCTACCGTAAATGTGAAATTCTATATAATTTTTTAATGTGACTAATAATGTTTGTATATGTTGAAAATATTATTGTTTATGTATTTGTGTGATCAAAATTGTCTGGGAGGAACTTTTAGTGGTTGGTTATTGATGCTTACGGGCATCCCCGGTGGAGTATAAGAGATTGATACGTAATGTATGAATAATGTTATGCACTAAGAGTCAATAGGGTCTGATATTGATGTGAAACTTACTAAGAATCATTGGGTCTTAATACTAATGTGTAATGCACTGAGAGTCATAAGAGCGTAATATTGATGTGCAAAGCATTAAGCATCATAATGGCTTAATATTAATGTGACGTACACATGCAGTTGTAAGTGTCTGATTCTATGTCAATGATCTATTAGTAGGCATAAGGGCCTGAAAGGAGACTGATGTGACTTTAATTCTCTTATCTATAGACTTGAGGAGATATATTTATTTATACTTTTTTGTGCTTGTGAATTTGCATTATTTTAGCTATTATGAATTGTTGTGTTGATATTGATTTGAAAATAGTGAAACACTTAATGTGAGACACTGCAAATAGTAACAATAATATGGGCATTTTATTGAAAGCGTGTATACAAATAGTATGTTTTACTATTTTTATGAGATAGAATAAATCATTTATTTATTATTTTGTTTACTATTAAAATTTTGGGTAGGTTATGTGTAGCCTATTGAGCCATGGTTGCTAATTCCTACCCTTCTGCATGCGTTAATTTTAGGTCGGGAGGTGGGTTGAGTAGCTATAGATTGGTTCCAATTCTTATTAGGTATGTTTTCGATTAGTTGATTTTTTGCAATCATGATTTTCTTATGATTATACAGTGATCTCCTTACCATGATTTTTATATATAGATATTTTAGTTGTATAGAATTGGAAATTAAGGGAAAAATATTGATGAGTTGTATTTTTGTATTTATTTGATGATTAGTGGCTCTATTTTTTTGTTTAACAAATAAAAATAAAAAGAAATTCTTTTCGAATAGATCTTGAGAATTATTTGTGTGCAACCATAAAACCTATTAGTAGGGGTGTCAATTTCAGGTCACGGGGCGGGTTCAGGTCAAACACGGAACTGACACGGGTTCAATCGGGTCGACCCTAACCCGGCCCGAGTAGGTAAACGGGTTGGAAACTCGGACTCGGACCCGGACCCGACCCGTTGGGTTGCCGGGTTGACCCGATCTGACACTGGCACAC
>NW_021485692.1:0-328 GCF_001605985.2 Dendrobium catenatum | reverse complement strand
CTTTAAAAATAATCTCAAGCTTTTTCATTTTAGCTTGAAATTGATATTATAGTTTTAATTTTCTTTTTTAATTATAAGATGATAAATTTTATTATAATGAAAAAGAAATTATTGTCATGCTCATCTAAATTAGGCTTCGTTTGAGACAGATTTTTTATTGTTTTTTAAAATAGCTTTCTAGTGTAAAAATTTATTGAATTAGGAAATTTATAATAAAAAACTGTTTCAGAAAGCAGTAAGAAAGCTAACCCAAACGAAGCCTTAATTTCAACACAAATTTATTTAAACTATATATTATTATGATCATCTATTTCAACTACTCTTATAT
>NW_021485691.1:0-1447 GCF_001605985.2 Dendrobium catenatum | reverse complement strand
GTAGTTCCAGTGGAAGATAAGATTAGAGAGAGTCGCTTTAGATGATTTGGTCACATAAAACGGCAGCCTTCTGATGACCCGATTAGTAATTAGATGTATTAGATTTGATTTATGTTAAGAATGGTAGATGCAAACCTAAAAAGACCTGCTTAGAAAATATTAGAAATGACATTTCTTTATAGGACACAATGAAGGAAAAAAATTCATATAATCGACTCCACAAATAGTATAAATGCTTGTTGTTATTATTGTTGCTGTACCCAAATAATTCTTAAAATGTGTTATTTATCATTATAAATATCAAATTCAATCAATTTAAGTTTTATAGTAGTAATATAAATTTTGACTGATTAAAAATATGGAAGAGGCTGCCTAAGTAGTACCTTAAATCATGTTATGTTTTAATTATTAAAAAATTGAAAAATAATATTTATAATATAATTTGTGCAAAAATAAGAAAACAAAACACTCAAAATTAAAAGATAATTTTTCAAACTTTAAAAGATAATTTTTCAAACTTTGGATATATTTAAATTCTCTATAAAAAAAATTATCTCTTGTGTTCTTTTCTGTTTATGTTCATTTATATTTTAATTTCAAGCATTTAATTTTTAATTTTATGTGATTTACCTTGCCATTCTTATATAAACAATATCACAGCTATCTAATGTAATTTTCTTCTATTTTTATTCAATAAAAGACAGTAATTCCTGATAAAAAATTTGCCCTAATACATCTAAAAAAAATGCACTTGACCAATGTGAATCTCCATATAATACTTAAATTAAAATTTTTTTAAATTAAATTCATGATTATCGAAACTTTCATTTCAGCAAGCTTATAATTGGACGTAACATATTGTGAAGACAAATCTTTCAATAATATAAGTGATCTGATATGAATACAAATGAACACAAATTAGACATTTGAAGTATATTTAAAAACTTCATAACATTATTAAACGATTAAATTGTCTCCAAATCATGCAGGTTTATAGTCAAATAGAGTGGCTCGATAAGATGAATCCAATGAGCTGAAGATCAATTATGAGACAATTAATGAACTCAAACACTGAATAATCATACCTTACTTGTTTGATTAGGGACACCCAATCTTTCAAATCTCTTCAATGGGAATCAAGCAATTATTTTTAGTTGTGCATAATTGCATCTTTTTCAATGGCAAGAAGTAACATATTATTATATCTTTAATTATATAGTGATTTTTTTGTATGTATAATTTCATAAAAAAACACAAATTAGAAAAAAAAAACACTTAGGCTTCATTTAGGATTGCTTTATTGCTGCTTCTTAAAGTAATTTTTTAATACAAAAAATTTAATTGTATTAAAAAATTATTTTAAGAAGCAATAAAAAATCATCCTAAAAGAAGCCTTGGTACTCATGACGAATGCAAGTTGCTTGGCAATTACTTATCTTCCAATAAG
>NW_021485690.1:0-1446 GCF_001605985.2 Dendrobium catenatum | reverse complement strand
GGTTTGATCAAAACCAGACCTACATCCACTCTCCGGAGGCACCCTCCGAGTATTGCACTAATATCAATAGTGACTCTCCTTTTGCACCCACAGCAAGGCGGAAAAGCCTTTACAAACACTCTTTCCACCACTACCCAGTGTCGCAGAGAACCGTCGTTCATTTACACTATCCCCAATTTTGGCAGAGAACCGTTCGTCCTTTCACACTCTCCTAGTGTGGGCAGAGATCCCTTTGTCCTTTCACACTCTCCTAGTGTGGGCAGAGAACTCTTTGTCTATTCACACTCTCCTAGTGTGGGCAGAGAACCCTTCATCTCCCCCTTTTTTGATGATGGAAAAATAATTATTGTTTGTTGGATTTTAAATTCTAAGAATCTCCTAAACTTCCCCTGAATTGATGAATATATGAAAATAAAGAGGCATTGATTCAAAATTTTTATTTTTTAAAAGTTTTTACACAAAACAAAACGATACGAAAGAATAAACAAAACAAAATGATACGAACGAACAAACAAAAAATAAAATGATACGAACGAAGAATAATATACGAACTAACAAATAATTTCTCCCCCTTTTTGACAACAGCAAAAAGTGAAGAAGAAAAAGACTTGAAATCTAAGCACAGATATGAAAAGTAATTGATAATTTAATCTTGAAAGTGATTTAAATAAGTTATGCAAATAAAATTAAAACATTATGCAAATCATAAAAATTCATAGAATTTAAGAAGAGATATAACTTAGATAATAAAAAGAATTTATCAAAAGCATGGTTCAATTTAGACATTGATATAGAGAAAATCATTGCAAGAAGGATAAATAAAAAATTGTATATTTCAAATTTCAACATGAAATAGAAATGAACATAAGATCAATTTGAATTAAGAGATTGAAAGAGTTTGGAAAGAAATAACTACCACATGTGGCGCTTTGCGCATCTTTTTTTTTTTAATTTGTAGCACATTTTTGTGCATCTTTTCATTTTGGGCTTGTTTTGTACCTCTTTTTCACATTGCAAACCTTTGCGCATTACTTTTGATTTTTATACATTTTTACAATTTTCAAGAGTAATCGTATTCTTTCCAAAAACAATAATCTAAAATTGCAAATCTTTCTAAGTGCATAAATATTAATTGATAAGTGAAATACAAAATAAGAAAAGCATCACACTTGCAATAATAATATTCACAATAATGTAGTCTAAATAAGAGACATGGATTGATAATCTTAATAACATCAAGTTATAAGCAAAACTTAAATTTAGAAAATTTTAATTTTCTAATGAATTTAATTTTAACTTATAATTCAAGATATAGCAATATTAAAATTAAAAAATCTAATGATTTTCATAATGCTACCACACATTTCAATAATAATAAAGCCAAAAACACAAGATCATATATTGATATTAATGTGATGAAAATACAATCTAACTCAAGATATCAAT
>NW_021485689.1:0-204 GCF_001605985.2 Dendrobium catenatum | reverse complement strand
AGTAAAACGTCCATCTCGATCAGATACAATCACCTTAAGCACACTGTGTAATCTGACTATTTCCTTCACATATATCTGTGCCAAACGATCCACCGGATCGGTCTGTCTGATCGGAAGAAAATGGGCTGACTTCGTCAATCGATCCATAACCACCCAAATGGCGTCATGCCCTTGCCTAGATCGCAGAAAACCCATCGCAAAGTC
>NW_021485688.1:0-313 GCF_001605985.2 Dendrobium catenatum | reverse complement strand
GGTCATTACATGATTGTGTGATTATGAGATAATCATTACATGTTGGATTACTTATTATATAATTGAGCGATTACTGTATTTATTGCATGATCATTGCATGGTGGAATGATTATTTCATCATTATGTGTGAATTATTGGTGAAGTGTACATTTTTGGGCGGTCACCGTATGATTGGTCAATTATTCCATGTTTTAGATAATTGTTACATGATCTATGAGTATTGTTTGATTATATGATTTTGTGTGGATTGTTGGTTATGTCAGGAGTATGTGAAAATTATATAATCATGCAATTATTTGTTGATTTGATGATT
>NW_021485687.1:0-290 GCF_001605985.2 Dendrobium catenatum | reverse complement strand
TGGTTAGAAAATATTAGAAATGATCTTTCTTTATTAGCTTTAAATGAGAATTTGACTTTTAACCGGACACAATGGCAAAAAAAGATTCATGTAGCCGACCACACGTAGTGGGAAAAAGGCTTGATGTTGATGTTGATGGTTAGCTGTAAATAACACAATGCATGGCTCAAAACCTATAAAAGCAACCTTCTCCTCTAACCAATGGTTCAAGAATCCTTTAACATTTGCCTAGTATCTTCAACTCTTAGTACCCTTTGCATATACATATTCTTTAGGCTCAATTTATTTCC
>NW_021485686.1:0-471 GCF_001605985.2 Dendrobium catenatum | reverse complement strand
CTAGACGTCACGTATGTACCAATAACATGCTTGCCCGGGCCCATGCGGGTTATGATTGTATTTGGGAATTTCATTGATTTAACATACCCCTTTGTGTACCTATATGTATACAAGCTATGGTGCAAGTGAAGTAGTATTTTGAAAGTATTTGTATACGCATTTTGTCCGCTTGCATATAAGTTACGGATCTGATGGCGTGGCGTTGTAGTTTGCGGATGCCTTTTGTCTGCTTGAATAAGTGCTGCAGATCCGGTGGCGTGGCATTGTAGTTTGCAGACGCCTTATTTTTGCTTGCATAAGTGTTGCAGATCCGGTGGCATGACATTGTAGTTTGCGGACGCCTTCTGTCTGCTTGCATAAGTGTTGCAGATCTGGTGGCGTGGTGTTGTAGTTTGCGGACACCTTCTGTCTGCTTGCATAAGTGTTGCAGATACGGTGGCGTGGCGTTGTAGTTTGCAGACGCCTTCTGTC
>NW_021485685.1:0-445 GCF_001605985.2 Dendrobium catenatum | reverse complement strand
CTCAAATTAAGCATCCAACTTTTGAATGGTTAATTTGCGACGTAAATCATGGAAGCGAGCGGGCGAAAGATGTTTGGTGAGAAGATCTGCTAGCTGATCGGTGGAGGCGATGTGAGTGACCGAAACCGCGCCGGAGTTGATGTGCTGTCGAATGAAGTGATGATCTATCTCGATATGTTTCGTCCACGCATGGAAAACAGGATTCTTTGCAAGAGCGATGGCCGACGTGTTGTCACAGTGGATAGTAGTCGGTGATGAGCGCATTCGGAACGAGATTCTTGATATTTGAGATGAGAAATTTGAGTGGTGCCGGAATGTGGAGTTCAGTGGTCGAGTCGCCGGAGAGAGCAGCAGAGGTGAGAGGGTGGGAATTTGTTGATTCTTGATCGGCCATGGGTTGGTTCCTGATCATGATACCATGAAAGAAGATGATCCGAGGGAGAAA
>NW_021485684.1:0-202 GCF_001605985.2 Dendrobium catenatum | reverse complement strand
AACTCATATGTTTTCTTTCTCATTTGCTTGCAGCTTAAAATGATTTTTATATTGAGTTATACAAAAGTTCAGTGAAAAAACCTTTTCCAAGAGGTATGACAACTTTGATGAAACATTGCTTTTGTTCAGGAATTTCAACTTTGATGATTTTTAATTGTTGTAATTTATCATTGCATTGTAATTTGTTTAACATTTTATGATT
>NW_021485683.1:0-283 GCF_001605985.2 Dendrobium catenatum | reverse complement strand
GATAGAGATTTGATTCTCACAGATATTTGAATGATCATTACTGTTATATTTTGATGGCATTTAGACGCTGATAAAATTTGCTGACATTTAACATCAAACTATCTAACAAGAAGAATAAAATTTCATTTGGAATGATTTTCTTAATGCTTTTTAAATCATCTTTTTAGTACAAAAATTAAAATTTTTACACTAGAAAACTGCTTTAAGAAGCAGTATAAAAGTTATCTCAAACGAAGCTTCAAATTTCATTTGGTTACCCGATGATTTTAAAAAGTTTATTTGA
>NW_021485682.1:0-364 GCF_001605985.2 Dendrobium catenatum | reverse complement strand
GATATCCTGGTCTCTCTATTCAATGAACCAGATGACGTTGTTGTTTTTCCTAGAGCCAAAATAGAAGTTGCTTCAGAAGAATGGAGCCTCTCTCTTATGGGTTATTCAGTCGGCCACAAATCGTATTATAAAGCCTTACTAACAGCTATAAAAAAAGCATGGAATCTTTAAGGTACGCTGTAGTTGTTCAATCTGTGTGAAGGGTTTTTTTCTACTCAAAATCTCCTCATTAGTTGACTATGAGATGGTGAGGACTAAGTGGGTTTAGTTTCTTTTGGGCAAGCCTTTCATCCTTTAAAATTGGTTTCCAAAATTTAGACCTCAAAGGAATGTTTTTAAAACTATTCCTATCTAGATTAAAATC
>NW_021485681.1:0-1715 GCF_001605985.2 Dendrobium catenatum | reverse complement strand
GCCGTTGTAGGGAAAAGAGATGGAAAGATTGTCCAGAGAGTTTGTGAGATGTGTGGATTCGCCCGAGTCCAAGAACCAGTTGTTGTCGATGACATCGGAGTTTGCAGTTAAGGCCGTGTTGTTGGTATGTTGTTGCGGAGTGTACTGAAGGTTCGATCTGTGCCAACAGGATTGAGCCGAATGCCCTTTCTTGTAGCATATTTGACAGATGACCGCGGCATTGGGATTTTGACGACCTTGAGAAGAGTTGGTGGTTGACGAGCGGCCTCGTGATCGACGGCCTCTTCCACGATATGTGTAGAGTGCCGTATTGGGATCTTGAGCCGGGGGTGTTCGAGCTGCATCAGAGGCAATATTTACTTCTTCACTTAGAAGTAACTGGTATAATTCGTCAAGTAAGATTGGAGTTAGCATGGTCCGGATTGCTGTCTTGAAAGATTGATATGATGGGAGCAGACAATTGAGTATGTGGAGGATGATGTCCTTCGTGTCAACGGATGAGCCTGCTGCCGAAATCTGATCCACCAGATTCTTGATATCGGCAAGATACTGAGTCATGGAAGCGTTCTTGAGCGAAATGTGGTGGAGGTCATTTTTCAGTTGAATGACCTTTGAACGATTTGTAGCTTGAAATCATTTTTCAAGAATTGTCCAGATTTCCGCAGTGGATGTGAGCGATATAACATACGGAAGAATAGATTGGGATATAGTTGAACATATTGCAGCAGCTAGGTTCTGATTAGTTAAACGCCATTGGAGTTCATCGTCGGATGGCTGCGCTGGACCTGATCTATCTGTTCCTGTCGAAGAGGATGGAGTGAATGTAGGATCAAGAAAGTTACCGAAACCATTTGCGCTGATGATCTTGAGAGTTTGAGATCTCCAGATCGGATAATTGTCGGGACCAAGTTGGACGGTGATGAGTAACCGGAGATTAGAGACGACGAATTTGAGTGCAGCCGAAACAGAAGGGGCTGGTGGTAGAGACGATCGTTCCGATCGTTCTTGAAGGTGGGAGGAGGCCGAATCAATCATGGTGCACGATCAAGAACACTGCATCTGATACCATGAAGAAACTAGAGAAAGGATTAAGAGTGGAATTCACCAGATAGATACAGAGGAGAATAATGTTGTATTGCATCCCTATTACAGAGACTAACTACCCTTATATAGATACATTTGATTAGCAATAAGAAACTACTAGAGAAGCGTGTGCGTGTAGTTGTATTCCGGCTTTAGGAAGATGTAGAGCGCTGTCTAGCTGAATATGTTGCTTCCTGTCTAATAGACACGTCCCTTAATTCAAGGACAATAAAAATACAATATATTGGAGAGTTGGCTAAACATAAAAAGTGTACTCTTGAATTTTTAATGATCATAATTGAGTAACATTTATTAGAAATTTGCTGGCAACAATCATGAGAAGGTTCAGTAGAGATCCGACATTGGTTGGAGATTCATCGGTGACCAACGAACAAGCAGAAATCCTACGATAATTTGTGATTTGGAAGATATATGAGTCGGCAAAATGAATAGATGGAAATCTGATGACATTTGGTGGTCGGGAAGAGATTTGGCGGTGGTAATGCTGACTGATGGATGCAAGAGAGTTCTCCCTATAACTCTAGATTGATAGTAATGAGATTACTTTTTTATTTGATTTGAAGTAAAATAAATGTTAGAAGCTCTTCACAATAAGTGTTTTTTCATATATG
>NW_021485680.1:0-203 GCF_001605985.2 Dendrobium catenatum | reverse complement strand
CGATTAAATGGAATGTTGAGCCTTCTATTATGTGGGGTCTTTGTAATGGCAATATTTATTTTTGGCAAGATCGTTGGCTGAAGGGCAAGTTGATTGATTCTTTATTAAACTCTTTTTCCATTGTTAAGGTGAAAGTTAACTACTTCTTCTCTAATAATGGTTGGGTTTTGGAGAAACTTTCTACTGTTCTCCCTGACTTTATT
>NW_021485679.1:0-318 GCF_001605985.2 Dendrobium catenatum | reverse complement strand
ATTGATTTTGAGGAGACTTTTGCCCCTGTAGCTAGACTTGAAGCAATTAGGGTTTTACTAGCCTTTGCATGTTTTAAAGGATTTAAATTATTTCAAATGGATGTGAAAAGTGCTTTTTTAAATGGGGTAATTGAAGAAGATGTTTTTGTAGAACAACCTCTAGGTTTTGAAAATTCTAAATACTCAAATCAAGTTTTCAAGTTAAAAAAGGCATTATATGAATTGAAATAGGCACCTAGGGCTTGGTATGAAACTTTGAGCACATTCCTACTTGAAAGATTTTTTGAAAAAGGAAGTGTGGATACAACTCTCTTTTTA
>NW_021485678.1:0-316 GCF_001605985.2 Dendrobium catenatum | reverse complement strand
ATTGTAGAGGTGCTCGTAAGAAGGAGACTGGAAACTAATTACGACATCTCATTATGGAAAATGACATCTGTTTATGGCTATTGGAGACAAAGATGGTGTCTTTTGCTAGGAAGGAAATTGACAAACTTGTTGGCAGGGATTGGGATTTTATTTTTCAGCCAGCTATTGGTAATGCAGGTGGTATTGCTGTTTTGTGGAAGAATAATATGGTTTCTTTTCATGTTGTTTATCTTTCCAAGCAATGCATTATTGGAAAGCTTACAACTTCTAATGAAATTTATTGGGAGGTGGCAGTGGTGTATGCTGATAAAGATAG
>NW_021485677.1:0-347 GCF_001605985.2 Dendrobium catenatum | reverse complement strand
ATATTATATTATATTATATTATATTTATTTCAATATTGAATAATATGCATAAAACTATTTTTTTGGAGGCATTAAAAGGAGGGGAAATAGGCAAAGGAATCTAGAATTAATACAATAAATGATCACGATGGGACTTATAATTTTAAAAACATGAGGATAAGTAATTAGTGATTTTACAATCCCATCGAAAAAGAATATATGGTAGTGGGTCAACACCACTAACATAAGCTAAGTACCTCTATAGCTTGTATTAAAAAAACAATATATATGGTAGTGGGTCAACTATTTTTTTGAGTCTTTAATACAAATAATCAAATAGAAGAAAACATGCTTGGAAATATCCTTCG
>NW_021485676.1:0-232 GCF_001605985.2 Dendrobium catenatum | reverse complement strand
TCTTCTCCTTCTGATGAAGTGAATTTCCGTAAGGAGAAGTGACCTGCAAATGGATTTTTCCAAACAAAACTCATGACTACCATCATTACCGTAACAAGATGGAAGTAATTTCCAGGATATCAACAAATGGGCGGTAAATAAAAAAAATGTGCTATTGTTTAAGCACCAATGAAGATAGCATAAGGATTCAATGATATTGAGTGAAAGAAATTACATCCATGGTAGAGAAACA
>NW_021485675.1:0-346 GCF_001605985.2 Dendrobium catenatum | reverse complement strand
GATTTAAGTTGACTTTAATCATCATATGTTACATGATACTGTAAGTCAACTAAAGTTGGTGTTTTTGTTCCCACTATTCAACATGGGTCAATGACACACATTAAGGCTCGTTGTGGGCACCACCTAGTGCTAGTTATTGGCTCATATTGAAGTCCATCATCAACATTAATATACATGTTGTCAATCGTTGACTCATATATCCACCCATTATTCCATCAACTAACATCAATCATCTACTCATTTTGATAATGCTCGCCAGCGCTACTATTTGATACCGGTATCAAGCGATATCAATGTTTATTATCACCGTCACATAGCACCACCCGTAGAACCACGCTGACATCAT
>NW_021485674.1:0-710 GCF_001605985.2 Dendrobium catenatum | reverse complement strand
TAAAACAATCCTAAATCTAGGAACAAATACACAACAACGTCACTCCAAAAGTATATCACATTCGGTATCGAGAGTGATATCGAGCGGTACCAAACAGTTCTCCCGTCTGGTGTCCGCATAGAATAATCTCTCGTTTGATTGGTTGTTTTAGTTTTTGGGTTTTTAGTTTGATGAAAAGAAATATAATATAAAATTTTAATTTGAGGTATCATAAACTCCTTTTTTTTCAACGTAAGCTATTCTGTGCAGAAGCAGGAAGGAGCTCTACGTCTGGAGACGAATCAAGTGCAGCTACGTCAGCGATATCGAGCCGCGGTACTGAGCGAAGGGGTAACGTGACACATTCTTGTTAGTCTAGAGACGACGTTCAGCGTCCGCACATAATAAATTTTTTTTTGTCATAGCCTGCTATAAGTCCTCCTATTGCCGCTATTGCCTCCGCTACCACCAACAGCTGGCGGCGACCACTAACATTATCTGACTTTGCATAATATTCATTTTACTTTAAGCGAAATAAAAAAAAAATCTGTTTACATTTGTCCAAATAACTTCACATAATTATATTTATTTTATTCCTCATCTCTTTTAGATAGCCTCTAAGTAAAAAAGGTGGGCTTTGAAGGTGTGTTTTGAAATATAAATGTCACCAACCAACTCCCAACTGTTTATTTAACTCTAATAAATTCTTCTTTTTTTGGGAAAAAAAATTA
>NW_021485673.1:0-287 GCF_001605985.2 Dendrobium catenatum | reverse complement strand
AACAAGTACGAAATGCATTGATTTTTATGAAAGGATTTCACATTTCACAAAATCTAAACACAACTTAAAGTAATTGAAAGAGAAGTTTGAAAGAGAAGTTTGAAAGTGTGATAGTTGAGTTAGAAAGCCTTCATATTTAAAGAAAACGATACGTTCGTCCTGGACGAAAAATGTTCGTCCTGGACGAAAATCATCGTTCGTCTGGACGAAAATTATTTCGTACAGACGATCCAATTCGTCCAAAATGTAACGGCTTTTCGTAATCAACACAACTTACGATGCGTCCC
>NW_021485672.1:0-253 GCF_001605985.2 Dendrobium catenatum | reverse complement strand
AAGCATTTGATAGTATCAAGAAGTACTTGTTGAATCCACCCATCCTAGCAGCGCCAATTCCGGGGAAGCCTCTTATACTATATACAGCTGCACTAGAAGAGTCCCTCGGAGCACTATAGGCCCAGAATAATGAAGATGGAAAAGAAAATGCACTCTACTATATCAGTTGGAGGTTGATTGGAGCTGAAAGCCGTTATTCTTCTATTGAAAAGCATTATTTGGCGCTGATTTTTGCAGTTCAGAAACTCCGTCA
>NW_021485671.1:0-379 GCF_001605985.2 Dendrobium catenatum | reverse complement strand
TAATTAACTAATGTTGAAATGATTAATAAGATTCTTCATTGTTTACCTACTACTTACGATGCTAAAATAACTGTAATTACAGAGTCTAAAGATCTAAACATTTATTCTATTGACAATCTTCTTGGTTCACTCATTGCTTATGAGCAAGGAGTAAGTCAAAGAAAGATTGATGCAGGTGAACCATGAAAGGAGAAGAATATTGCACTAAAAGTGGAAGAGTCAGAGAGTGAACACTCACAACCTGAGGATGAAGACGATATTGCATTAATGACTAGACAATTCAGAAGCTTTCTAAAAAGGAAGTATAAGAGACGTCAGCAATGGAATAGAGGTAAGTTTAATAAAAATGGCAAGGTTTCTAATGAAGTGATTTGTTATG
>NW_021485670.1:0-507 GCF_001605985.2 Dendrobium catenatum | reverse complement strand
TCAAGGTCTTCTCAAGTCAAGGCAGTAGCCAAAGGTTCTCAAAAATGTTGAACAAGAGCTATTAAATAGAAGAGCTTCAAAGGAGATCATTAATTGCAAGTTGCCGACTTTATCATCCAGGCCGATATGGATATCGGCCTAGCCGATCAGTACAAATCTCAGAAGATCGGCCAGAGTATCGCCCTGGATGCACAACTGGACGATTGAAAATTAGCTAGATCGTCCAGGCCGATCTCACGATCGTCCTGACCGATCAGTTCAAATCATAGAAAAATTGTCTTAAGAATAGCCCTCGATACGAGCTAGCCGATGTTTATCGTCCTGAAGTAACTTAAGGTTTTTGACTGGATCATCCTGGCAGATCCTGCGATCGTCCAGGACAATATGATCGTATCAATCATCCTTAATTACTCCCTTGATTTCCTGATCAATTAAGGCATAATTTGAGAATTTTGTTCAAGCCGATCAAAGATCGTCCTGGTCGATAATTTAAAAATACAGTATACC
>NW_021485669.1:0-258 GCF_001605985.2 Dendrobium catenatum | reverse complement strand
AATCAAAAGCATGTTCAATAAATCACCTAGAATGGAGTATGCTAAGAAGTGTGTGATGACCATAGTGATGGGTCCATCGTCATCATGTATAATAAATATGGCAAAAGAACAAGCAGACAGAAGGCGTGTAGAAGCTCTTCAAGAAAATGTTGTGCATTCAAATGACAAATACATGCACAACTACAAATATTTCAAAATACCCCATGCACCTACACTATAGTTTGTATACACATAGGTACACAACGGGGTACGTCTAAA
>NW_021485668.1:0-292 GCF_001605985.2 Dendrobium catenatum | reverse complement strand
ATGACTCATTACACTAAAAAAAATCATACCAAATGGAATTAGTTATCTAATATGTTCAGCTCAATAGTTTTTAATTTAAATAAAATTCACTCACGGGCCTATGCATTAATATAAAATAAAAATTAGAAGTCCTTAAGAGGGATGTATAGTTTACTACTGCCCAAAAGGGCTACAATCAAAATAGAAGAAAGTCCTAAGAGCCATAAATCCCTATCTAATTACAATCCACAAAAAACCTAGGAAAATTCTACGGGACTAGGCTAGGAGCCATCACCCAAAAAATGTGAAACAA
>NW_021485667.1:0-263 GCF_001605985.2 Dendrobium catenatum | reverse complement strand
CTAAACCTCATGTGCCAATTTGGAAACTAATTACTTGTTCCCACACCAAATCCCTCCCTCTTGAAGCCGGCCACCATGGATGGGCCCTCATTCATGCCACCAATTAAGGCATTGATTACCCCATTAATTTGAAATCAATTTCAAATTAATCCTTGATGCATTTAGATTTTTTTTTGCATTATTTTTGTTATGAACAATATTAGTTATATTTTATATTTTTTTTTAAGCTATCCAATGATGGTGGTAAATCCAATGATCATGGT
>NW_021485666.1:0-269 GCF_001605985.2 Dendrobium catenatum | reverse complement strand
TTATTTTTGCATCATAAGCAATAGGAAAACAATGAAGTATTTTATTCATTTTCTTAGCATTCATTAATTCCCTAACTAAAGCATACAAGGAGGTAACTATTTGAGTTGAATGTGTATACATGTCAGTGATTAATCCATTTGGTTTCATGCGAAATAGTTTATAATCATGTAATAAAATATTCAATCTACATTATTTCACTCTGTTAGTCCCTTCATATGTGATACAAAGTCTATCCCAAATTTCTTTTCTACTTTTACAGGTAGAAACA
>NW_021485665.1:0-1084 GCF_001605985.2 Dendrobium catenatum | reverse complement strand
TTGTTTTCTTGCAAGTAGTCAATGAAAGGTTTTCTCCTGTCAACCGTTTCATCATCAATAGTAAGGACAATCTCACCCTCAGAAGGAAAAATTTTATTGATGTATTCCAAGTCTATAGGAGTTAAGATTTTGCGACCTTGAACTTCTATAGAGATTGATTCTTCTTCTATACTAGCTAACTCTTTTGCAAGTTTTGCAAGGGCATCCGCCATAGAATTTCTTCCACGGGGTATCCTATACAAAGTTACATTTGAAATTTGTTCGAGAAGCATTATAGTGTATTGATAGTACAGAAGAAGTTTAGGCTTCAAGACTTTGTAGATACCAGCAACTTGATTGATAATAAGTTGAGAATCTCCAAAGATCTTGATTTCCCCGATTTCCATTGATATTGCTAATTCTAATCCAGTTATTAGAGCTTCATATTCAGCTTCGTTATTAGTGCAAGGCTCTAATAAATGATAAGAATAACACAACAATCCTTTTTCAAGGGTTATGAAAACTAACCCGATACCGGCCTTCCTAGGGATTATTTCCTGAGGTTCCCCAATCTTTTGTGAAGATACGGCACCATCAAAATATAACTCCCAGGTATTTCCTTCATGCTCCTCTAAACTCATAATTTGTTCATCAGGGAGATCATCATTTAGAGGGGACTCAGCAGGGATCAGGTGTGCTGCTAAGAAGTCAGCTACGGCTTGACGTTTGATAGCATGTAAGGGTATAAATGTGATATCAAACTGGAGTAAGAACATTGACCATTTTTCCAAACGTCCTGATAACGTTGGATGAGTCATCAGGTATTGGAGTATATTGACTCTAGAAATGAGATTGATTTTATGAGCTAACATGTAATTCCTTAATTTCTAGGCAGCAAAAATCAAGGCTAAACAATGTTTCCCAATAGGTGGGTAATTAGCTTCAGTTGGTAGGAGTCTCCTACTCAAGTAGTAAAGTGAGTTCTCTTTTCCTTCCTCGTTAGTTTGGGCTATAAAGGCGCCAAGAGAATTGTCTAAAGCTGCGATGTAAAGTATCAGAGGTTTTCCTTGAATAGGAGCCGCTAAGACTGGAGGTGTTAACAAAT
>NW_021485664.1:0-335 GCF_001605985.2 Dendrobium catenatum | reverse complement strand
GGTTTAATCAAAGAAGTGACAACCCAATCCACATCAAGCTAGATCGTGCTCTTGTTAACCCTCTGTGGATTAACAAGTACCCTTGTTCTTTCTATAAAGTGGATAATCCTTATTGTTCTGATCACTCACCTATTATCCTGTTTTCTGGATGTGCTGGTCATTTACACCCTAGGTTTCAGTTTAAGAATTATTGGTTTAATATGGCTGGCTGTTGGGATGGAGTTATTTCTGCGTTTTCCTCTCTGCCTAAAGGGAACCCGATTGCTGCTTTTTATTCCAAGTTATTTGCCCTTAAAGAGTTCCTCAAGAGTAAAAGATGGACTCACTCCAACTTT
>NW_021485663.1:0-211 GCF_001605985.2 Dendrobium catenatum | reverse complement strand
AATCGAAATATGGAGATTGGAGAATGTCGGTCTGGTCAAGAGAATACTCTACGAACCCATGATCAACATTCGGGTCGGCCATGTATGATTGTCTAAGAGAGAAAGTAGAGAGTGAGAGGGGAAAGGGATCTGGTAGGTTCGACCAAGCAAAGGGGAAGAAGGGAAAAGTGTTAAATCTAAAAATAATTTCAGATCTAGTGAGTAATTAGAG
>NW_021485662.1:0-383 GCF_001605985.2 Dendrobium catenatum | reverse complement strand
GTGTTGCACCATTTTTTAACCGGCCATCTCTTTTTTTTCCCTTTCTAGCTCTTCGCCATGGCCTACGAACACTTGGCGGTGATGGCTCGCCACGCATCGAGCGATGAAACCCCCATCGTGGGACCCGTGCAGGCATCCGGCGGGTCCTATGTGGCGACCGCGCCGGAACATCAATAACTTTCCGCCTAGGTTTCCGATTTGGCATTATGACCCCATTCCGGAAAGCTTAATCCGAGGCGGACGGAGCGCCGATGGCCATAGGCCCGTCGGCCGGCCTCTCGCAGCAAAAAAATGTATTTTTGATCCCCTACGGTCCGTCAGAATGAAGATGCGTCAAAATCAACTCTCCACGGCGTCAGCTTAAAAACAATTTGAGACCATAT
>NW_021485661.1:0-459 GCF_001605985.2 Dendrobium catenatum | reverse complement strand
CTGGCCCCTTATGTCTCCCTTTGTGCTTATAGCACCAAAACAGAACATATATTCGGAATTCTGGGACATAGCTTATTTTCAGATTTCAGAGCTCATTTCAAATTTCCCCGACACTTACAGAATCTCAAAGGATCCTGGCCCCTTATAACTCCCTTCTGATAGCATACAAACACTTCAATTCATTCAATGTATCAGAAAAATCAGAATTCGTACGAAAAATCAGTGGCATAACGGCAGTATACGGAATTTACACAAATTCAAATATTCAAAAATTTACCAAATTATCACAGAATATCTACAACAACATTATAATACTTTTAATGAACTGAAGTAATAATATCAGACATCCAGATAAATTGTTATTCGAATAAAACTCAGCATAATTCAAAATAATCGGTAAAAATCTTCCAGAACATACACAAAATGTGCACAATTATCATTTAAAAAACATACTAAAAG
>NW_021485660.1:0-254 GCF_001605985.2 Dendrobium catenatum | reverse complement strand
TAGTGAGAGCATGTGGTACCTAGATAGTGGCTGCTTATGACACATGACTGGAGATATGAAGAAGTTCATCCTACTGGAGACCAAAACTGGAGTTAAAGTAATGTTGGGAGACAACACTACCAGGAAGGTGATAGGCTCAGGTACTGTTGGTAATGCTAAAATTTTTTTAATAGAAAATGTCTTACTAGTTGATGGTTTGAAACATAATTTACTTAGAATTAGTCAATTGTGTGACAAAGGTTTTGACATTAAAT
>NW_021485659.1:0-264 GCF_001605985.2 Dendrobium catenatum | reverse complement strand
GACCTAGAGTTGACCAAAATGTTGACTTTTTTACTTTAACCAGATTTTGAGGGTTTGAATTTTTTGGAAAATACTAGATTTTAATCAGAGTCATTAACCACTGAGTTTGATTGATTTAGAATTTTCTACAATTAGTTATGAATTTTGGAAATTTGGGTATTTATTGGAATTATTAAATTATTTCAATTAAGGGCCCTTTTAATGATTTGAACCCAAATGAGTCTTATACTTCTTGAAATCAACTTCAAAGATCATAAATGATCT
>NW_021485658.1:0-203 GCF_001605985.2 Dendrobium catenatum | reverse complement strand
CATACCCGATGCAGTCCCTCCTAAGGCTGAGAGTCAGCCTTCGCGCAGACCTCAGCGGCAGGAGTTTTCAGGAGCACCTCCACCCAGAAGAGAGGAGGTACACAGTACTCAGGGACTAGCAGATAAGGGCAAGAGGCCCTTAGGCAGTTCAGCACCCCCACAGCACTCACGCTCAGCTAGTCAGTCACACTCAGTTATTCAGC
>NW_021485657.1:0-9368 GCF_001605985.2 Dendrobium catenatum | reverse complement strand
AGGAACCCCTTATGTGCACCAAATCCGGAAGTGAATAATATAACATCCTTAATCGAAAGTTTTCTTAGGCTAGGACTAAGATGTAATTAACCACAGAGGCTTACGCCCATGAGAAACTGATCCCCACATCAAATAAATCTCATTCGAGTTGATTTATTGAATGGGGAAAATTTCGTAACTTTGATTAGGTTATATATATTATTACCATTTAAGGTGTGTAAGTGAAAACTACTATCCTCCATGGTTAATCATATATATGATCTCATTTGCTCTTCTATTGACTTGCTTGTGTAAAGTGTAAAAGTCTACGTCTGTTTCATCCTACGGGATTATCTGATCATACTCTTTCATTTAAACCCGCTAGAAGAATTCTTTTAGAGACCCACATAAGTCATCAGAGATTAATTACCTTCCCAATGAATTAAGAATAAACTGAACCACCAAAGAAGGCTCGATTTTGATGGCCATTTATGCCTGCACAATGGAAACTTCCTCGGAGAAGAGAACAGATGAAAAAGAGGAAGGAAGAGGTAATACATAAACTAACTTCATACTTGTCCAGTTGTAATTCTTTAACATTTTATAATATATTAAATAATTTTATGTCATATTTTTCATCTACGTTTAGGATTTAGGGTTTGATATAAAAATAAATAATTAATTTAAGAGAGAGGGTGTAGTGTTTATAAGAGACACCATAGTTTTTACATGGAAACCTCTAAAAAAGTGGGAAAAACCACGGGGTCTGGCCTAGTTTGAATGAATCCACTAGTATTTGCAGTCGATTATAAACGAGGCCCTTCCATGGGAGAAGGCATTGGCTTGATGGTATTAATATACCTCATATAGAACGCATTACATGGTGGGAGTTACAATAAAGACATGTTTGTTTAGTTGGCATGACCATAGTCAATAGGATAGAGGTTGAAAAGACCATTGTCTGGTGATGGAGGTCGAAAGGACCATAGTAGGAGATGGAGGTCAGAAAGACCGTAGTTGGCAGGAGACAGGTGTTCGAAAGATCGTAGTTGGCATGAGATCGAGGTCAGAAAGATCGTTGTCTGGCGATGTAGATTACAAAGACCATAGTAGGGGACGGAGGTTGAAAAGACTATATTCGATTGGAGACAAGCGTCAGAAAGATCATTATCTGGCAATGTAGGTTGGAAGAACCATAGTAGGTGACAGAGGTCGGAAGGACTGTAGGCGGCAGGAGACAGGGCTAAGAAAGACCATTATCTTGCAATGTAGGTCGAAAGGACCCTGGTAGGAGACGGAGGTCAGAAGGATTGTAGTCGGCAGGACACAGGGGTCAGAAAGATCATTGTCTGGTGATGTAGGTCGAAAGGATCATAGTAGGCAACAGAGGTCAGAAGGACCGGAGTAGGCAGGAGACAGGGGTCCGAAAGACCGTAGTTGGTAGGAGACCGGGGTTATAAAGATCGTTGTCTGGCGATGTAGGTCGGAAGGATCATAGTAGGTGAAGGAGGTCAGAAAGACCATAGTCGGTAGGAGACAGGGGTTCGAAAGATCGTGGTCCGACAGAGGTGACGGGCTCAAGTGGTTGTCCGACGGAAGTCCAGTAGTGGTCTAGGAGGAGCTTCCTCCTCTTCCTTCTTTTCTTCCTTCTTCTATTTTTGCTTCGTTCCCTTTTCAAGATGAATGAGGGGTCTATTTAAAGAATTCTGGAGTAGCATGAGCCGTAAATAGGTGAGAGGGAAGTGGTTGGATGGACGGCCGATATTAAATCCTTTTTGATCATGTACCGTTCGTCAGACATTTGAAGTTCTTATTGATGTTGGAATTCAGCGATATTCAGCTCGTTGGATTCATCTCGAAGAGCTGCTCGAGTTGACTATGAGCACATCATGTTTGGAAATCGTTGGTAATCCAAATTGTGGTTCAAACCCTCCAATAGTGCTTCAGACCCTTGATTTGGACCCATTTGGACTCGGATCGAGTTGAATTTTGTGTCGTTGGGTTTGTATTTCTGAGATGTTCAGTTCGACTTTAAGTTTGCTGAAATCGGAGTTCAGATGGCCTTAATTTTAATTTTGGAAGTTTCCAGCCTGATTTTGCATCAAGATTCGTGCTGCTCGATCAAGATAATTTTTGATGACGTATCAATATTAAATATCTTTTTTATCATATTTTGAAGGCAAATCATTTTTATAACAAAGTAATTAACTTGATGACTAAAAGATGAGGTTAAAGATCGGGTCTGCGGACAAGTGGTCGACAGAAGAAATTCTTTCCATCTCATTTAGGCTTAAATTCCCTGACAAATAAAGAAAAAAAAAAGAAGAGGTTAAAATATAACCAACCTTACAAAAATTTAGAACATTGAATTTGTCCTCCTTTCCTTATTTAGCTCATAAAATTCGTTGAAATGCATCCTCGGCTAAAACAGTTCTAGAAAGTTATAAATTAATCATGAACTTTTTAAAACAAATAGAGCTATTGAAAATTAGTTTTATATTAATAATTTTAATTAATGTAATTTTCGTTTAATTATAAGTAAAAAAATAATTCAACATCATAGTTCCTCTTCGAATTTTTGTTGTTGAAATATTTAGATCAATTAAGACAAATTCATACGCACAACACAAATAAAAGATTTATACCGAAAACTGTTGGTTGTTAATCAAAACTCTCAACCAACGAACCAAGGCGTGCAGTGTGAGTTCTATTTTTTATCTAAGAAACCTTCTTTGAATTACAACCCCACTATTGTAACTAAACCCTATTTATAGGGTAAGCATTTCTTTGAACTACAACCGCAAATAAAAATTTAAATAAATAAATAAATAATAATCACACCCACAAATTTGCTTCAACTTTTCTCTATATATTTGTTTATCTGAGTCTTGTTATTCATGTCTGGTTTGCAAGAACAATGGTGATACTCAAGAAGAAGAAGCTTTTAGAGCAAGAGGAAGAGAAGTACTATTGTCGATTATGCGATAAGAGATTCAGTAGTGGGAGAGCGTTGGGCGGGCATATGCGGGTCCACGAGATGTTCAATATTCAACACATCCTCCACCAGAATGAAGGTTCATCCACCACAGGAACTGAAGGGGAGTCCTCAGACGACAACCGTCACCTTACTAGTCACATTTGTCAAAACTGTTGCGAAGAATTCTGTTCATTGAAATCATTGTCTAAGCATTGTTTTCGCGGTCACATTGGTGCTGGCGGGGACGATGGAGAGAATGACATCTCAAATGGCCTTTTTACCCTTCATTTACCTGATCTAGAACTCCTACTCCACCTCTTGTGCTTACCGAAGAAGAGCATGTCACTAATTGTCTTGTTTGGCTCTCCACTGTCCGTGCAAACCCTGTAGTCCGCAACACAGATGCAGCGGAATGCTCTACTTCTTTTCTCCGCATCACAGGTACTGAGGAATGCTCTATTTCTTAAAGGAGGAAAGTTGATTATGTTGTCCTCCCACCTACTTTGCTTCAGCCAGAAGGCCTAGAACCCCAAGTCTTAACACAAACCCTTCCAAATGCGCGTCAACTTTTTGAATGCAAGAATTGCCAAAAAGTATTTACCTCACATCAAGCACTAGGCAGCCATCGGTCTAGCCATATGAAAGTTAGGGGTTGTTTTGCCACTCAGCCTAAAATTAGTTCACCCAAGAAGATGAAGTACACAACAATCGAAAATGAAAGCAACAATAGAATTCATCAAAATAATCAAGCCGAGTTTTCCCATCGAAATAATCAAGCCGGGCCTTCCTCCAAAAAAATGGAAATAGCAATTGTTCCGTTTGAAGGTACCTCATCACAGTTGCCATTGCCAAGGAAAAGGCCAAAAGTACATGAATGCTCAATTTGTAAATGGCAGTTTCCATCAGGCCAGGCACTTGGTGGGCACAAGCGCTATCATTGGAGGGCATCAAGTTCGTGTGGCACCACCAATCAGGCATTCATAAGCGTTGTTGCCACTGAGCTGCAAGCAGGAAATAGTAGCAGTATATTTAATTGTAGATATCCCCACACGCTGAGGTTCAGATCTTTAATTTCTACTCTAGGCTTGAACATGCCAGTACCAATGGATGATTTTCCCAAAGTCAGGTTGTGTCTTGATATGCCCAGCACTACACTGTATGTACAACCAGGACGAGAAAGCGCAAGCGAGAATGCATTGAATGTAAATATAGAGGAGGTTGAGAGTAGGGAGGTGAGATTAAATGATCTTGTGATCTCCTTGAGATAAATGAGAGAGATGTTGGCTCCACATGGTTGCAGATTGAGCGAGAATCCATTTCTAATTAGGAGACTAAAGCTGATTAACCTAAATCATATGCCAATTCTGTTTTTTTTGTTGTTTAATTTTGCGCCCATGCGATCGGCATTTGTACTTCTAAATTTATTTTATCATGTAATGAAAAAAGATGGATATATATTTCCTTATTAACAAGGCTTCACATTTTTGAACGTTTCAGAATTATATATTTTTTCTCAGTTTCAAACGTTTATGTGTCTACATATTATATTCTACTTCATGTTGCATCTATTATTCTAATATATATATATTAAAAGTCACTTTCTCTAAAGCAGTTTCATAAAATAGTAAAAAAATCATCTTAGGCTTTGTTTGCACAATATATTAGTTGCTTTGTTCTTCTGACCATAATCGTAGTTTCAATTTTACCATAGCTTTTCATAACTGTTATTATATTTTTGCATCACGAAATTGCTTTCTTCAACAAATTTTAAAAAATTTACTTTCTTCATAGTAGCTTTATAATTACCTTTATAAAAAATTGTGTTGTATTCATCCTTAAAGGATCCTAAGGGTGACACTGGCGTTTTTCAAAAGATAATTTTTTTTTTTTTATAAAGATTATGATAATTCTATTTATAAATTCTTTTGTAAATATGTAAGCTTATGATATTTTTATGCATGCCTATAAATTTTGAGATTATTTTTTTTCCGTTTAACTTCAAAGTTTAGTTATATCACTAAATTTAATTTGCGATAAATATGATAAAAAATTAATTAATTATACCCCAATAAAAAAATCATAAATAACTGTAAAATCATTATTATCATATTTATGGTAAGATATCCTTAACCATAATTATGAAAAAAGCCACCTTTATTCATTAAATCAATTTCATATATATTACTTTGGGATGGCTATGATAATTTATATTTGTGATTAATTATTTTTTTCTTATATATTGAATCAATTGGAATATTGCAAGATGGCGTTATTTTAATTAATTTCTTGATACACCAAATTATAATTTCAGAATATTTACTTGTGTGGTGTTTATACTAGTTAAAAATTTAAGAGGTGTTGCGTCACGGAATATTCACGGCGGTATAAAAATATATTGTTTAATGTCTTAGTATTGTATGAAGATCCAGTACACAATCAGATAAGAGAGAGGGTGTAACGTTCATAAGAGACACCAAAGTTTTTACGTGGTGAGGGCCTCAAGTGGTGGTCCGGCGGAGCAATGACGTCAGGTTGTGGTCCGGCGGCGGTAAGGGCCTCAAGTGGTGGTCCGACAGAAGTCCAACGGTGGTCGAGGAGGAGATTCTTCCTTCTCTCCCTTTTTCTTTTTTCTTCTTCTCTTCTTGCTCCCTTCACCCCTCAAAATAAATGAGTGGTCTATTTATAGATTTTATGGAGTGGCTTGGCCCATAAATAGATGAGAGATCATGGGCAAATATGGAGTTGTTCGGATGCACGGCTGATATTGAATCCTTCAAACATGGACCATTTATCAGATATTTGAAGGTCTAAATGACTTTGAAATTCAACGATCTTGGGTCGTTGGATTCATCTCGTCGAGCCGCTCGTTTCAACTATAAGCTCGTTAAGTTTGGAGACCATTTGGTAACACAAATTGTGGTACAAACTTTTCAACAGCGCTTCGGGTCCTTGATTTGAACTCATTTGGGCTCGGATTGAGTCGAATTTGGTGTCGTTGGGTTCGTATTTAAGTTTGCTGAATTCAAACTTCAGGTGATCCCGAATTTAATTTTTGAAGTTTCTGGCTTGATTTTTGCCTCGAGATTTGTGCCCGATCAAGATATTTTTTTGTTGATATATCAAGAGGGATGGTTGAAAATTCACCTATTTCTTTATTTTATCTTGTAGAAATATTTTGTTTGACTTTTTTACATCGGCATGACAATAGTTGATAGGATAGAGGTCGGAAAGACTATTGTCTGGTGATGGAGGTCTGAAGGACCATAGTAGGTGACAGAGGTCCGAAAGTCCGTAGTTAGCAGGAGACCGGGGTCAGAAAGATCATTGTCTGATGATGTAGGTTGGAATGACCATAGTAGGCGATGGAGGCTGGAAAGACAATATTTGGTAGGAGACTGGGGTCAGAAAGACCGTTGTCTGACGATGTAGGTCGAAAGGACCATAGTAGGCGACGAAGGTCGGAAGGACCGTAGGTGGCAGGAGACAGAGTTCAGAAAGACCGTTGTCTTACGATGTAGGTCGGAAGGACCATTGTTGGTGACGGAGGTTGAAAGGACCGTAGTCGGCAGGAGACAGGGGTCAGAAAGACCATTGTCTGGCAATGTAGGTCTAAAGGACTATAGTAGGCGATAGAGGTCAGAAGGACCGTAGTCGGCAGGAGATAGGGGTCCTAAATACAGTAGTTGGTGGGAGACCGGGTTCATAAAGACCAATTTCTGGTGTTGTAGGTCAGAAGGACCATAGTAGGCGATGGAGGTTGGAAGGACCGTAGTCGGCAGGAGACAGGGTTTCAAAATATCATGGTCCGACGGAGGTGAGGGCCTCAAGTGGTAGTCCGGCGGAAGTCTAGCGGTGGTCGAGGAGGAGTTTCCGCCTTCTCTTTCTTCTCTTCTTGCTTCGTTCCCTTTTCAAGAGGAATGAGAGGTCTATTTATAGATTTTTGGAGTGGCATGAGCCGTAAATAGGTGAGAGATCAAGGGTGAGAGATCAAGGAACATTGACTTTGTCCTCCTTTCCTTATTTAGCTCATAAAATTTGTTGAAATGCATCCTCGGCTAAAAAAATTCCATAAAGTTATAAATTAATCATGAACTTTTTAAAACAAATAGAGCTATTGAAAATTAGTTTTATATTAATAATTTTAATTAATGTAATTTTAGTTTAATTCTAACTAGAAAATTAATTCAACATCATAGTTCCTCTTCGAAAGTTTTTTTTGAAATATTTAGATCAATTAAGGCAAATTCATACGCACAACACAAATAAAAGATTTATACTGAAAACTATTGGTTGTTAATCAAAACTCTCAACCAACGAACCAAGGCATGTGGTGTGAGTTCTATTTTTTATCTAAGAAAACTTCTTTGAATTGCAACCCCACATTTGTAACTAAACCCTATTTATAGGCTAAGCATTTCTTTGAACCAAAAACCTCAAATAAAAATTTAAATAAATAAATAAATAAGAATTACACCCACAAATTTGCTTGAACTTTTCTCTATATATTTGCTTGTCCTAGTCTTGTTTTTCACGTCTGGTTTGCAAGAGCAATGCCGATACTCAAGAAGCAGAAGTTTTTAGAGAAGGAGGAAGAGAAGTACCATTGTCGATTATGCGATAAGAGATTAAGTAGTGGGAGAGCGTTGGGCGGGCATATGCAGGTCCACAGGATGTTCAATATTCAACACATCCTCCACCCGAACGAAGTTCCATCCACCACAGGAGCTGAAGGGAAGTCCTCTGACGGCAAAAGTCTCCTTACTAGTCACATTTGTCAAAACTGTTGTGAAGAATTTTGTTCGTTGAAATCATTGTCTAAGCATTAATGTCGCGGTCTCATTGGTGCTGGTGGAGACGATGGCGAGTATGATAACTTAAATGGCCTTTTTTCGCCTTCACAACCCCGATCTAGATTTCCTACTCCACCTCTTGTGCTTACCGAAGAAGAGCATGTCGCTAATTATCTTGTCTGGCTCTCCACTGCCTGTGCCAACCCTGTACTTTGCAACACAGATGCAGTGGAATGCTCTACTTCTGTTCCCGCATCACAGGTACTGAGGAATGCTCTACTTCTAAAAGGAGGAAAGTTGATTATGCTATCCTCCCACCTACTTCGCCTCAGCCAGAAGGCCCAGAACCCCAAGTCTCAACACAATCCCTTCCAAATACGCGTCCACTTTTTGAATGCAAGAATTGACAAAAAGTATTTACCTCACATCAAGCACTAGGCGGCCATTGGTCCAGCCATAAGAAAGTTAGGGGTTATTTTGCCACTCGGCCTGAAATCAAGTCACCCAAGAAGATGAAGTACCCAACAATCGAAAATGAAAGAAATAATAGAATTCATCAAAATAATCAGCTGAGTTTTCCCATCAAAATAATCAAGCCGGGCCTTTCTCCGAAAAATGGCATTAACAATTGCTCCGTTTGTAGGTACCTCATCACAGTTGCCATTACCAAAGAAAAGGCCAAAAGTACATGAATGCTCAATTTGTAAACGGCAGTTTCCATCAGGCCAGGCACTTGGCAGGCACCACCAATCAGGCGTTCATGAGCATTGTTGCCACTAAGTTGCAAGCATGGAATAGTAGCAGTATATTTAATTGTAGATATCCCCACACGTTGAGGTTCAGATCTTTAATTTCTACTCTAGGCTTGAACATGCCAAAAACCAATGCATGATTTTCCCGAAGTCAGGTTGTGTCTTGATATGCTTAACACTACAATGTTTTTACAACTAGGACGAGAAAGCGCAAGCGAGAATGCGTTGAATGTAAATATAGAGGAGGTTGAGAGTAGGGAGGCGAGATTAAATGATCTTAGTGATCTCCTTGACATAAATGAGAGAGAGGTTGGCTCTACATGGTTGCAGATTGGGCAAGAAACCATTTCTAACCAGGAGACTAAAGCTGATCAACCTTAACTCATATGTCAAATCTGATTTTGTTGTTGTTTAATTTTGTGCCATGCGATCGGCATTTGGACTTCTAAATTTATTTTATCATGTAATGAAAAAAAGATGGATATATATTTCCTTATTAACATGGCTTCACATTTTTGGACGTTTCAGAAGCATATATTATTTCTCATATTCGAACGTTTATGTGTCTATATATTTGATTCTACTTCATGTTGCATCTATTATTCTAATATATATATATATATAAAGGAAACGAGTGAGGCTATTTTATATATGATGGTTAAATGAGGGAGGAAATAAGATTATGTTTGGGATAGTTTTCTTACTGCTTTGTCTTTTGGATTATAATCATATTAATTTCTATTGGAAAACTACTTTTTTGTTGCTTTAAAAAACTTTTGTTCTAGGAAGTTGCTTTCTACAACAACTTTAAAAGTCACTTTCTCTATAGCAGTTTTATAAAATAGTAAAAAAGTCATCTTAGGCTTTGTT
>NW_021485656.1:0-205 GCF_001605985.2 Dendrobium catenatum | reverse complement strand
AAATTGTAGAGAAAGGCAGAAAGCAGAGCCATGGATTCTTCTGGGAAGGCTGGGCTACTGCTTGCGGTGACGGTGGCGTTTTGGGCCGGGCCGGCCCTGTCAGGCGGGACGATCTTCACCGTCGGCGATAGCGCGGGCTGGACGGTCGGCAACAACCTAAACTACACCCAGTGGGCTGCCAGCAAGACTATTCGTGTCGGCGACA
>NW_021485655.1:0-498 GCF_001605985.2 Dendrobium catenatum | reverse complement strand
AGACTAACTGCACTCAAAAAAATTCAGCTTTTTAAGGACAATTCAACCAAGTGTTAAGTCCATTTTTCAGTCCAGTGCTATTAGTCAAGTGCTTCAACAACAAATTTTTTTTTTCCACCTTGAGGACAATGTGGCATTTTGGTAGGGGAATATTGATGAGCCTGCAGATTTGATTGGGAGGGAATTAAGAAATATCCTAATCAATAGAGAGTTGTTTAGGAAGATTCTTTATCAAAGAAAATTAATTAGATGTTTCCTAATTGAAGAAAGCATATTTGGAGGCTGATTAGAGGGGATTAATTAGGAAATATTTCCTAATTGGGCATTTTAGGGGCATATTTCGGGATTGATATGGAGAGGATTAATTAGGAAATATTTTCTAATTGAAGAGGACGGATTTGGTGGCTGATTTGAGAGGATTAATTAAGAAATATTTTCCAATTAAAGAGTGCAAATTTAGGGACTAATTTGAGGGCTGATTTGGAAGTGAAATAATTA
>NW_021485654.1:0-943 GCF_001605985.2 Dendrobium catenatum | reverse complement strand
CTCCTTTAGGGCCTCTCGAAAACTAGCCCTTTTAATGCTATAAGCGTGATGGTTATCCAGTACGAGCTTCCTGAGCTAATGCCCTTGGCCCCCATCTCCAGGTGCCTCTGATCCTCCACCAACTGTGCTAACTCCATAGTCTCTCTAGACTCCCAGGGCACGAGGCCTCATCACTCTCATTGTTGCCCGTAAATTTGGTTTGAGTCCCATCTCCAGGTGCCTCTGATCCTCCACCAACTGTGCTAACTCCATAGTCTCTCTCAGGGCACGAGGCCTCATCACTCTCATTGTTGCCCGTAAATTTGGTTTGAGTCCTTTTATGAAGTTCCCCTCCAGCACAGTCTCAGACAGCTGATCCAATCGACTCGTTAGGTACTCAAATCTCTTGCGGTATTCTGCCACTGAGCCTTCCTGGATTAGTGCAAAGAACTGCTCATAGAAATCCTCCGCTACTAGTTCGGAAATGTTCCTCTAAGCACTCTTTGAACTCCCTCTAACTCCGTATGGACCGCCTCATGTTTCTCCACTGGCACCACGTCAATGCCTTCCTTTCCAAACATAGGTCGGCTTTCTTCAATCTCTCATCCTTTGTCATTTCAGTGACGGTGAAATATCTCTCTACCTTGTAAATTCACATGTGTGCATCCTCCCCCTCAAAGATGGGCATCTCAGCTTTCTTACCTTTGGATCTCCTCCATTCCCCTAATTCCTTCATAATTTCCCCTTCCCCCAGCGAATGGTCCCCCCAAGTATCCCGATCCTCCCTTCCACCCAAGTATCCTGATCGTCCCTTCCACATTCGTACTCAAACCCTTCCTCAAGTTCCCTCCATCTTCCGTCAAAATTAGCACCACTATGGTCGTAATTAGCCTCTCTTCTTCCAAAATCAGCACCCCTTCGCTCATGCCCCACATATTCATTCCTCTCCCCATACCTTCCACCC
>NW_021485653.1:0-466 GCF_001605985.2 Dendrobium catenatum | reverse complement strand
TGGGTTAACCTATGTTGATTGGGTCAACCAGGTTGACCCAAGGGGTGAGTCTGGGCTGGACATATTTTATTTGATATTTGGAGACCATTGGAGTTGGTCCCCAGGTCTGGGGAGGTTAATTCAATCAAAATGCCTATTTTGACCCTTAACGACATGTTTGGTCAACCTATGTGGACTTGGTCAACCAAGTTGACCCATGGACTGGGTTTGGGTCCAACAGGTTGGGTTTGGTATTTGAAACTTGCTGGAAGTGGTTAGAAGCAATTTGGAGTTCATTTGGATTGCAATGGGTATTTGACTCCCACAGGGGTATTTTGGTCATTTTGACCCCCTGGTCGACTAGGGGTCAAAATGGGTCTAGCAAAGTGCAGTTTACTGCTCAATGGGTTAGGATCGAAGGTTTGAAAGTGACTGGAGGCTTTGTAGGTAAAAAATCCACTGGTCAAAAGGTTCAGTGGAATAGACT
>NW_021485652.1:0-331 GCF_001605985.2 Dendrobium catenatum | reverse complement strand
GCAAAAGTGGCACCCAAAGCCTGTCTATCTCTGACCTTCGTCAGAGTCAAAGGAGTACGGCACTTCCTGCCATACAGAGCCTCGTACGGTGCCATACCGATACTGGACTGGAAACTATTGTTGTAAGCAAACTCTATCAAAGGGATATGATCTTCTCAGCTTCCGCCAGAATCCAAAACACAAAGTCTCAACAGGTCTTCCAGCACCTGAATGGTCCTCTTAGACTGTCCGTCAGTCTGAGGATGAAAGGCTGTACTGAAATATAGTTTCATACCCAAGCCTTGCTGAATACGCTTCCAAAGTCTGGAAGTAAAACGTCCGTCTCGATCGG
>NW_021485651.1:0-345 GCF_001605985.2 Dendrobium catenatum | reverse complement strand
ATATTATTATATTATATAATATAATAAAAAGGAAAGAGGGAAGAAGGAGATCGGGTAGAGCCCGATCGGGCTAGGGTCGGTCATGCACGAGAAAGGAGGGAGGGGGGTTCGGACAGCCATTTCAGGAGCCAAAGGAGAGGCCTATGCAATCTCTACCCCTCCCGCAAAGCAGCGTAGCCGAACAGCAATGACGGAAAGAGAGATGAAGGGCGAACCATATACGCCTCTGTGAAGCAATGAAGTCGAGTGGGGGGAAGGCGAAGTGACGCCGAACAGCAAGAAGGAGCGGAAGGAGCGACACGTGCAATCTTCTCGGCCTCTTGTGAAACAACGGAGCCGAACAAC
>NW_021485650.1:0-316 GCF_001605985.2 Dendrobium catenatum | reverse complement strand
CTATTCCCAGCTTGATTTATTCCAGGACATGTGTGTACTCCATCTAGTCTCCTAACTTGAAAAGATTGAGTGTCTTCACATAAAGAGGCTCTAATTCTCCATTTACAACCTTGATAGGAACAAGTCGCAATCACACGTTTCTTATCGCTGGCTTTTATCTGAACCCCAAAGTTCTCCTTTATGGCAACTGATCGGAGAGCATTCTTGAAACTTTTGCATCATTGAAGAAGGTGCCAATACCTATATCTATACAACCATTATGGATCACAGAACATTCTTCCATATATTCAGCACCAACAACCCCCATGAGGTTTGT
>NW_021485649.1:0-272 GCF_001605985.2 Dendrobium catenatum | reverse complement strand
ATATATATATATATATATAATTTTTTATTTTTTTTAACAAAGTAGAGCATATATCACATTAGGGCCCACTAAAATTAGGGTTTTAAAAATTGAGTTGGACTAATTGAGCCTTGATTGGGTCTCTCCATTGGTTACATTCACATGCAAAATTGTATTTGTTGAAAATAGAAAGGGAGTGGGCAGAGCTAGTGGATGAATCCATGTAACGATTGATGAACCATTCTGTTCAAATCTTGATCAATTAATCGTAAATTATTTTTAAAGGTAGCTAA
>NW_021485648.1:0-312 GCF_001605985.2 Dendrobium catenatum | reverse complement strand
AAGAAGCAATTTCAGAGGCCGGTAGTTATTGAGGACAAAAGAACTCCTCAAAGGGAAAGGCTATCATCTACTGTGATAGCTGAACGAGGAAGATATCGATGACAAGCTCCTCACGGTGAGCATCGGGGTGTGACACCTGAACCTCAAGTTCAGAGATCCGCTGCTGAAAGGTCCCGGTGGAAGGGAAAGAAAATCTGGAGGCCAAAATCTCACAGAGAAGATGAAAGAAGAAAAGAAATAAATTTGGGCGTGACATCCGGTATGGCTTCCCGGAAATCCGCCCCCACCTACAAACAACGTCAAAGATGGGTC
>NW_021485647.1:0-205 GCF_001605985.2 Dendrobium catenatum | reverse complement strand
CGATCCTCTATGGTTAGGAGTGAGTCCCCACACTTAGACTTCCTTTTCATATGATCATTTGATCCTCTGAAGTTAGGTGTGAGTCCCCACACTTAGGCATCCTTTCCTCACGATTATCCGCTAGAGTTGGAGAACGCCCCTCATGGCACCATCCTAGTGTAAAACTTTAATTTTAAACCTTCCAAGATTAGATACAATCTTTTTC
>NW_021485646.1:0-1362 GCF_001605985.2 Dendrobium catenatum | reverse complement strand
CCCAAGGTGAACTCTAAGTCACCTTCAAATCACTATAAGAATCTATCCTAAACTTGGATTGGGGCAAAATCAGTGGCTCTACACCCCTTATCCTACACATCATCATCACACAAAGAATCACACCCTAAATCCCATTGGATAGGTCTAACCATGACCCTTAAACTCAAAATTTGAGGAAAGTGCCCTTGAACATCTTAAAATGGGGAGATAAAATTTGGACATGTCAAAGACATGTTCAATTTCAATATCCCATAATTCCAGGCCTGGTGGACTTGTATTCAAAGACTAATTAAATAAATTGATAAAATGCTCAAACTGAAATTAAACCTAACACTGACCTAACCAGGGCCTGGAACCATGGGGCTTTTGTAAATCTCTCTGAGACCTTTCCAATGAGTTTAAGAACACCTAATTTGGACAAGTGAGGAGGAAGTTATGATTTTTTGAAGTTCTCTTGAATTTTTGGAATTATTAATTCAGCCATTACACAGTCAACCGCCCTTTACACGCACCGTGCGCCGATTGGCTGGACAATGATTGGCGTTAACCGTTAACGGTCCGATTAACCACAGCCATCGGATGGCGGATCGGATGGCTAGGATTAAACGCGCTCCGATACCACGGGATCTAATCCGAGCCTTTGATCGGAATCAACGGCTGAGATTACGTCTTCAACCTCCCGCACGTATCCGAGACCATAAGGCTTCTCTGGCATGATTTGGGCGATCCCGCCGGCAAACTCTGATGAAATTTCACAGGGAGGATCAGGACAGTGGAAGCCTTCAATCCAACGGTGGAAATCCGTTGGGGTGAAGGTTTCCTTCACACTTGATCGGACTACCTAGCTAGGGAGTTCGGGATGAAAAGATTATCGTAGAGAAAGTCTCAACGGATGAGCTTCTCTATTGGGAAGCTTCAGGGGATGATGGCGAACTGATCTCCTTCAGACGTCGGGACCAAAATACAGCCGGAGGTGCGACTTTGAGCGGGATGCCGGAAGCTTTTATGGGCGCTTGCTCGAACGGGTGAAGGGATCGATATGGGAACTCGAAGGAAGAGCCTGGGAGGTCGAAGGAGCTATGGGAAACAATTTCAAATGATTTTTGGATCCTTCAGCACTCTGGGGAGCTCTAGCCCGTTCGGCCACCTCTTTCGGGCTTGGACGACCGAGATTGAGCTGGAGGGGGATCAAATTGATGCGAGGTGGAAGATTGCGACGTCGTAGGGAGGTCGTGGGGATCAAACCGGTGGGCAGCAGCTTTGATTCAGGGGTTGTCTGGGGGGGACCACCGTAACTCATTTTCCTTTGGTTCTGATCGCCGCCAGCCATGGTTTGGGTCGGGTTGACTGGGGGAGGCCGAT
>NW_021485645.1:0-207 GCF_001605985.2 Dendrobium catenatum | reverse complement strand
ATATTTTAATATCTAAAAAATAATAATTTAATCCCCTAATGTAGAAATAGATTAACTTCACAATAACAAGAAAATTAAGTTTTACCACATAGTTAATCACATAAAAAATAAAGAGCAAAAAATAATAAGAACAAACACACCAGATTTTATAGTGGTTCAGTCTAACTTGGCCTACGTTCACTCCCCATAACCAGTGGCGGAGCCAGA
>NW_021485644.1:0-323 GCF_001605985.2 Dendrobium catenatum | reverse complement strand
AATCAAATTCCCTCTCTTTCCCCATTGCTTGGCCGGCCCCCATCTAGCCTATTTTCTCTCCCCTTTGAATGCTACTTTAATTCTTCAATTAGAGCATTCATGGCCACCTAATTTGAATTCAAATTTCAAATTAACTTCCCCCAATTTCATACAAAACCTGAAATTAATTTCAGGTTTTGAAATAAATCCCTTCCCCTCCTCTAATGAAACCGCCAGTCCCCTTCTTGATGGGCCCTTAAATGCCCATTAATTTCTCTCTCATTTCAAAATTCAAACTTTAACCTCTCATGGTCAACTTGAAATTTAATTTCAGGTTTACTAAA
>NW_021485643.1:0-2179 GCF_001605985.2 Dendrobium catenatum | reverse complement strand
GTATTTCGGAAGAGGTTGCTGGGCTTCCGTCTGTGGTGGTTCCGATTCAAATTCCTGCTTCCGATTCTGTTTTGCCGGGTGTGTTGGGTGCCTGTAATCCGGTTGAGAATGTGAATATTTCTGCTGATTGTCAGGATAGTGTGAAAATTAATTCGGTTTGCTCAAACAATTTTGTTAGTGTTCCTGTTAATGTGGTGGGTTCACAAACGATGCTTAATCGTTTCGGGGAATTTTCTGGTAGCGACTTGCGTTGCCTGATGAATTGGCTAGAAGCTTCATCTGATTATGAATCGGGATCTGAATTTTCGGACGCTGGTGTTGTTTCCCCAAATTTCTGTGGTGGGTCGGATCCTGCAAATGATTTTTCTTTGGTTACTGTTAGGCCGACTTCTGTGGCCTCTCGCGGTAGATTTCGTAGCAGCTTTCGTGGTAGGGGAAGGCGTAGAAGATAATTTCTATTTTCTCTCCGTGATGGTGTTGTTTGATTTTATTGGTTTTGGTCGATTGCTGGTTGTTTTGGGCTGTGATGTGGCTGGGGCTCGCATCCTTTTGGTCTGCGTGTGGCAACCATTGGTTCAGCCGCTGTTTCCTTTTGGATGGTCCGTGCCAGATTTCTGGGGTGCTGGTAGTCTCGGCAATTCTTATACTGAGCCCCGTATTTGGTTGTATTTTTTCTCCTTTCTCTGTTGGGTTTTGTTATGTCATTTATTGTGTCTGTAACCGTGGACTTTTTATTAATATATTTTCAGTTTATGTTTAAAAAAAAATGGAATGTTCACATTATTATATTAATACGACGAACATATATAGAATAATCTTAATGCCGAGTAATTAATAAATTTCTTTCATTAAATTTTTATGAGTTCAGGAGTTTATTCACTCATTATATTTTGGAAGTATATTAAAATAAGAAGTGAAGAATATTAATATATTCCCAAAATGAGATCAAGTTATTCTTTATAAAGTTAGAAAAATAGGTCTTTTAAGTATTGATTTGATCTTAAGGGCCTATTTGGCTGGTAGTAAAGTAAATATAAAGTAAAGCAAATACATGGGTTTTAACTTTTTCGCTCTTTGGTTTGACACGAAGTAAAGTGAAATAAAATCCTATTGTAATCCGAACTGTTTGATGTAGTTCATTTTGCGGTTAAAGTAAAACAGCTCAAATTCGAGGAAAAAAAATTCACAAGATGTGGGCGAGAGAAAGACATTTGTTTCACGTCAGTAAGAGATCGTGACTTCCTCCGATCCATTGCAGCGGGAATCATCATCGTTTCTTCCTCCAAGTTCAAAGCTCAAGTTGCTTCGCGTGAGGTAAACTTTTGCTTGAGTTGCTTCTTCAGCGGCTCCTTGTTGTTTGAGTTCGCTCCTTCGACGACGACGTTCCACTTCGACTATGGGAGCTCGCATGCTGTGAATGTAACTATCTTTCTCCCATTTGCACGCTTCTTCCGCTAAACGCCGTCAATCCGCAAAATTTATGTGAGGGGATAAAGGGTTGACTCCCATATGCTTATGTCGGTGATGTGGTGATGGCCACCATTATGAAGGGAAAGCCTGGCCTAAAAAAGAAGGCCATGCCTGCTATTATTGCACGACAGACATGATTTATTCCGTCGTTAGGTTTAGCAGGATGAATCCTATAATTTGACATAATTCTTGGTTAAAATCAATGTAAATACATCCCACCATTTATAAAGCTTAGCAGGTTGTAACAAGAAATTTATATAGCTTAGCATATTGTAATAATGATTTTACTTTACTCTACATACATCCAATCAGACAAAAAAAATTATTCATATGCATTCACTGAACCAAACAACCTCAAATATTTACTTTACAATGCATTTCTTTTTCAGCAAATCAAATATCCCCTGAATGGAGAGTCACCTCAATTTCCTACAAATCATAAATTAACTAGAAACCTAAAGGTGCTTATGAACAAAATATTATTAGATATGTCAATGAAATTAAACAAGCCTAATTATGAATTATTTGTAGAGGTTAAATCTATATGTAATGATTAGCATATTAATAATTCTTGAATTATATATATTTCAAGTGCATTTCAAATATTTTAGTAGAGTCAGCTTTGAAATGAATGCATGTAATAGATTTTGTAATATAAATTAAAAAAAAAAAATTTCCGTTTTTTATTTTTTTGACATTATTTTGTTAT
>NW_021485642.1:0-491 GCF_001605985.2 Dendrobium catenatum | reverse complement strand
CCCATCTTCAAACATAATTGTAAGCCTTGATCCAAAGCCATTAATTCAGACGTTAAAACAGAGCAAGAAGACAGAGGTCCAGAAAAAACCGCAATCGGGTTACCAAGATGATTCTTGATAATGCCACCCATACCAGCTTTGGAAATCTTAACAGAACCGTCAGTATTCAGTTTAACAAAAGGTTCATTGGGCTTAAGCCACTTCACAGTACGCACCTATTGATAGGAATAACAACATTATGAACCCCAAAGTGCTCGGCCAAGAGGTTGCTATTAGAAAAGTTCTTAAAAGAAATCAGGTTGACAACAATCAATTGTAAGATTTTGAACCTAACATTGGATATAATCTAATGAGCATTCATCTTCATACCCAAATGTTTAGACTCATTTCTATCTTTCCAAAGATACCAAATAACCACAATAGGAAGTAAATTATGAATATGGCCTTTGCTTTTAGTAAACCAACTCTTGAAGATATCAACCAAGTCATAA
>NW_021485641.1:0-1103 GCF_001605985.2 Dendrobium catenatum | reverse complement strand
TCTCGTTTGAACATTCTCTTGCATGACTATGAAGTTTTTCGTATGAAATATCATGAATCGATTTCTGACATGTATACTAGGTTTACTCAGATAGTGACTTCACTGCATGCCTTAGGAAGAGAACTTTCAAATTTTGAAAAAGTAAATAAAATTTTGAGATGCTTACCTTCATCATATGATGCTAAAATCACTGCAATCACTGAATCTAAGGATTTGAAAACTTATTCTATTGATAACTTATTTGACTCACTCATTGCTTACGAGCAAGGGGTGAATCAAATTTATCTTGATGCAGGTGAGAAAAAGAAGGAGAAAACAGTTGCACTGAAGGCGCACAAATCTGACTCCAATTCTTCCGGGTCTGAGAGCGATGGAGTTGCCTTCATCACAAGGCAATTCAAAATCTTTTTAAGGAAGAAGCAAAAGCATCATTGGAGAAAAAGTAAGGATCATAAATATTCTAAAGGATCTTCTGATGTCATTTGTTATGAATGCAGGAAGCTTGGACATGTGAAAGCCGATTGTCCTACACTCCAAGATCACCCGAGCAAGGAAAAGGAAAAGGGCGAGGAGAAACCTAAGTTTAGGAAGGACAAGAAGAGAATCCAAAAGGCGTTCTGGGCTGAATCTGGAACTGATTCCTCTGAGACTGAACCAGAGGAAGAGATTACAAACCTGTGCTTAATGGGGGAAGATCATATTGAGCAAAGTGATAAGGAGGAGGTATGTAAACCAACCTATGATGAATTATTTGAGATTTGTGAGAAAATCTATACATCATACAAAAAACTTTAGAAGACTCATGCTAATTTAAAATTGGAACTTGTAAATTTGCAAAAAGAGTATGAAGTTATTCTTAAAGATCATTCAACAATTGATTTTAATCACATGGCTCTTCTTGATGAATTTGATGATTTGAACAAAAAGCATTCAAAATTAATTAATGAGCATGATGCATTAAAAGTTTCACACGCATCACTTGAATCTGATTTCAAGAAATCTAAAGAGAAAGAAGAAAAACTTGAGGGTTGAGAATGATGTTATAAAAAACACTAACTTGAGGATTAAAATGAATTGGATACACTTAAGGAAAATTGGAAGAC
>NW_021485640.1:0-272 GCF_001605985.2 Dendrobium catenatum | reverse complement strand
CCCGATCCTCGAGCAAAAGCTTGATCGAGTTGGCAAGGTTCAATCAACAAATGGAAATGACCCCAAAACACCCCGATAATGGCCGTATTGATTGGTTATCTCAACCGGAGGGGTTCATAAATACTTTCAAATTTCATTCAAATGCTAGAAAATTTAAACTCTACAAAGTCCAAATCCAAAAACCTAAAAAATTCCAAAAATTATCCAAAAATTCTAAAAATAAAAAAAAAAAAATTAAAATTTGAAATCTAATTATCAAACACTTAAAGCAA
>NW_021485639.1:0-203 GCF_001605985.2 Dendrobium catenatum | reverse complement strand
AACCAATACAATAACATAAATATATTGAATCATATAATGTACATGTGTATCACATGATACACATGTACATCATAGATATTGTACGATAGACATATGATAATGATAGATATATTGATGTAATAAAATATTATATAAACTATATTGTAATTATAGGGTATAACACTGATAAAACTTACTAGTCATTGTTCACTATGTTACTAATC
>NW_021485638.1:0-292 GCF_001605985.2 Dendrobium catenatum | reverse complement strand
TATAAATATTAGAAGCATGTTCTAACATTTAGATAACATTGAATCATTCTAATAATCATTTAAAAAATTTTCATTAAAGCAAAAAAGAAAAAAATAACTATCAATGAAAAATTTAATTATTTTCATTCAACATGAATGAATGCATAATATAAGATGCACTAAATCATATTTAGACTAAATGAAATCTTTTAAGGTTCTTGCATGTCACATGACTCCATTCAATAGATCTACCAAAGGACTTTGGCTCAAGTAACATACTTCTTAATTTCTAGACCAAAGGTCTTCTTAGACA
>NW_021485637.1:0-607 GCF_001605985.2 Dendrobium catenatum | reverse complement strand
AACCCGGCGGGTCCGGGTCGGGTCCGGGTCGGGTTTTCCTGTCGTGTCAAAAATTGACACCCCTAATTTTTTGCATACTTCATCTATGTATTCTATGATATCAGTGATAATTAAAAAAAAAACATAAAATTAATTGAGTATGGGCGGATCTAAAATTGGGGCAAGTGTTCCCATTTTGTCGGGTCTACCAGTCAGGTGATTCAGTCGCATTTCATCCACTTTATTTTACAAATCAAATTTATACATGAAGACAAAAAAATTGCTAATAAGCGTGCATCAGATCCTCAAACGAAGATATTTCTTGCACGCCCTTGTCATTTCATCAACTTGAAGTTAGTGCGACGTAGAATAATATTAATATAATTAATTATTTTACTATCATTTTTAGCCTAAATTGGGTGGTTGAATTTGTCTACTTAAATTCGAACATTTTTTGTTTAGTTTAGGATGATTGCGGTATTTTATAAAAATGATTATGAATTTATTGTAGATAAATTTAAAAAAAAATTGGTGCAAAAATAGCTTCATGGCATAAAAATAATTGAAAATAATGAAAAATAGTGGCAAAATAATTGGAGATGCTTTCTTCACAAGGTATGTTTTTGGT
>NW_021485636.1:0-240 GCF_001605985.2 Dendrobium catenatum | reverse complement strand
CAAAATGTCGTAGCTTCCGATCCGACAGGAAGGGAAAATCGTCGAAGGAGCGAAGTCGAACAGCAACGAAGGAGCCGAAGAAGCGACTCGTGCAATGTCTACACCTCCAGCGACGCAACGAACCCGAACTGCAACGACGACAAGAGAAGATGAAAGGCAAACCCTAGACGACCTAAGTTATTGTTGATTAACTTAATTAATATAATTTAAAATATTAATTTATTAAATACTAATATAATT
>NW_021485635.1:0-223 GCF_001605985.2 Dendrobium catenatum | reverse complement strand
AGTCATAATCATCATTTGAAAATTCAATATGCCTACTCCATTCGTCTGTGGACTGACATACTCTTCGAGATTTAGCAGGAGTATCATCATCTTCACCTGTGTCACTTCCCAGATGAGGTACATTGGTGTAGTGTTGACGGGACAATACCATATTCATGCAACCAGGGACGACCTAGTAGCGCCTTAAATGAAGTATCCGCATCAATCACATGAAATTTAGCTT
>NW_021485634.1:0-486 GCF_001605985.2 Dendrobium catenatum | reverse complement strand
TTCGAGCCGAGATTTCTTCTACAAAATGGAGCGTGGAAAGCCTACAAATGCAACAATTCATTAAACGGGTCAAACCTTCCAGTAACTTGGGTAAAATCTTAAACCCTAGGTTAGAACACTTAGTTTTAATTAACTTTTGGAAAAGTGCTTTTTAATCTATGTTTTTGATCCCCCATAAATTCTGTTCATTAACTAAACCTAGATTTTGAATTTTATAATTTTTGGTCAACTGGATCGAACGAATGAGCCAAAATACTAGTTCTAGGTCTCGGTTCACGCAGGCCTGAGCTAGGCGCGATCTGAGCCGTCGATTCTTTGATTAATGGCACAGATCACGCCATTTCGTGGTCCTCAGATCCGATCAATTAGCATATGCATTCATTCGGCTCGATCAGAGCCGTTCGATTGAGACAACGGCTGATCGAACGACATCCACTACGTCAATTGATTGCTCTCAATTCGAGCCGTTAATCTCTTGGCCAACGG
>NW_021485633.1:0-304 GCF_001605985.2 Dendrobium catenatum | reverse complement strand
ATAAATTAAATATAAAATTCACATTATAAATTTAGATATATTTATTATTCATATTAGGTCATTCATTTTCAATAATATGATTAAAAATAGGTATTGTATGTTCTATAATAAATAGATATAAAATTAAAACCCCTCGGCGTCACCGGCTTCGTCCGTGGAGTACCTAAAGGCGACGGAGACAGAGATGGACTGAGGCCGTAGGCAGCAGCAAGCGACGGCCAAATCCGCATCAGCTTCTGTCATTGCAACAGCTAACGGAGCCAAACCCGATGATATTGAGGCCGCAAGTAGGTAGGAGAACTAG
>NW_021485632.1:0-273 GCF_001605985.2 Dendrobium catenatum | reverse complement strand
ATTTATGAATACATGAAAATAAGGAGGTATTTTGAACTAAAGAACAATATTTTTGTTTTTCAAAATTTTTTAACAAAAATTAAAAAAATACAAGACAATAACACAAGCCAATTAACACAAAATTAAAATACAAACAAAACATACAAACACAATAATTTCTCCCCCTTTTTGACAACAACAAAAAGTGAAGAAGAATTAGGCAAGAAACGTATGTAATTATATGAAATCCATTGGAGAATTTAATCTAAAGAGTGATTTACATAAGGTATGCAA
>NW_021485631.1:0-216 GCF_001605985.2 Dendrobium catenatum | reverse complement strand
AGCTCGTGTGGAACCTTGGATTTCTGGCGTCACAGCGGTGGAACGTCAAAAAATCTGACGGCCGCGTCACATAGGGGCCTACGCTACGGGTAACTCGGCCAAAATATGGACACCCGAAGGGCCCGGCACGCACAATCCTATCCTATCCGAGCCCGTCATTGCACTTCGGACAGCCGTCCGTAGCATCATAAGGAGCACCTCCCAGGTACAAAAAGG
>NW_021485630.1:0-252 GCF_001605985.2 Dendrobium catenatum | reverse complement strand
GAGATTATGCGGCGTGGCACACCAAATCTGTAGACAATATTATGGGTGAAAAAGTTGATCATATGTTCGGATGTGACCTCTCTGAATGGAGCCGCTTCTGCCCACTTGAAAAAGTAATCAGTCGTTGCCAGAATGAAGCGGTGTCCCGCTGAAGATGGTGGATCTATCGACCCAATTATGTCAGTGCCACAACATTCAAATGGCCAGGATGCTACAGTTGGATGCAGAGGATTTGGCGGTTGATGTATAACA
>NW_021485629.1:0-281 GCF_001605985.2 Dendrobium catenatum | reverse complement strand
GAACGTAGATCTACGTCCGGTCAGAGGACGTAATAAACTCGATTTTTGCTCGATATTTGGTCGGTTTTGCTAGGTATTGTTTGATAATAACGAGGAATACCACTCTGGGAAGACCAATACCGAGTAATACCGAGCAATACCGAGTATTATAAAAAAACACCCAGTTTTTCCTAGAAAAAACTCGGTATTTTTTGGTATTACTCGGTATTACTCAGTATTTTGTCTTCACATAATGATATTTCTTGTTATTATTGGTATTGCTCGGTATTTCTCGTTTTGTG
>NW_021485628.1:0-491 GCF_001605985.2 Dendrobium catenatum | reverse complement strand
ACCTTACAACTCTTGATGCTTACAAACACAAACATAAACAAAGATTCCTAAAGTTACATTTCTTTGAGAAAAAGGATACAGGTGGCGTCGAACTTGCGGATAGAAGAAAGGGATTAGAAGTCCAAGATGAAGAGTGGAGAAGCTCACAAGCCTTCCCAAGAAGTAGAAGAAGAAGAAGTGGAATAAGCTCTCAAGCTTTTCTAAAAACCCTCAGGTTTTCATGTCCAAAAATCAGCCATATATCATCTCTAAAAACTCTCTAAAACAACCACAAAAATCTCTTATACATAGGTAAAGAAAGGGGAGCCAAATAGCCATCATACCACTAATTAATCCCAATAAATCATGGAATATAGAAGGCCAAAAGTCAATCCATAATTCTGTCCAAAAATCACACCAAAACAGCACCCAAACAGCTCTGCATCAGAGCCCTGCATTAGGTACCCATACCCACACCCACCCATACCCAATGGGCATGGGTGGGTATGGGT
>NW_021485627.1:0-222 GCF_001605985.2 Dendrobium catenatum | reverse complement strand
TTTCAAACCAAATGAACTCCGAATTGAATGCAACCACTTCCAGCAAGTTTCAAATATCAAACCAAACCCGTTGGACCTATTCCCAGACCTTGGGTCAACCTGGTTGACCAAGTCAATCTAATTGACCCAATAGGCCCTAATTGATTTCCTTGAACCTTCAAAACACATTCAACAAACTCAAAATTATATTTCAAACTTGTTGAGCCCAAAATTGGACCCTTG
>NW_021485626.1:0-691 GCF_001605985.2 Dendrobium catenatum | reverse complement strand
TTTGTGATGCATGTCAATTAGGTAAGCAAGTGAAGTCTTCTTTTCAGTCCAACAAGGATCTTAGGACTAGTAAACCTTTGGAAATATTACACATGGATCTTTTTGGACCAGTTGGCAATGTAAGTCTAAGAAGGAAGGTATATGGATTTGTTATAATGGATGATTACTCAAGATTCACTTGGGTTAGATTTCTATTTTCATAAGAGTGAATCATTTGAGGAATTTAGAAATTTTTCGACTTGGATTCAAAGGAAACTTGGGTGTTAAATTATTTCTATACAAAGTGATCATGGAGGAGAATTTGAGAATGAGAGATTTGAAAATTTTTTTAAAGAGAAAGGAATTGATCACAATTTTATTGCACCTAGAGCCCCTCAGGAAAATGGATAGTCGAAAGGAAAAATAGAACATTAATAGAAGCCGCCCAAGCAATGTTGGTAGAATACTCACTTTTTAGATATTTTTGGGCTAAGGTGGTTAGTACTGCATGTTATGTTCTGAATAGGGTGAATGTGAGATCCAATTTAAATAAAACACCCTAAGAATTTCTAAAAGGGAGAACACCTAATTTGTTACATTTTCATGTTTTTGGTTGCAAGGTGTTTATTCATAATAATAGAAAATCAGCCTTAGGAAAATTTGATCCAAAATCAGATTGAAAGAATTGATTTTGAGGAGACTTTTGCCCCTG
>NW_021485625.1:0-203 GCF_001605985.2 Dendrobium catenatum | reverse complement strand
GAGAGAGAGAGAGAGAGAGAGAGGAGAGAGTTGAACTTCTGCATTTGCATTCATCTAAAACCGATTACAAAACAAATCAAAACAAGGACCCCACACCAAGGGCAAAATTACATCTATCATCCTTAAGGATAAACAAAAAATCTTGAGGAATACATATATTGTTGCTATCCCCAACATTCCAAACAAAATTATTATCAATTGCA
>NW_021485624.1:0-530 GCF_001605985.2 Dendrobium catenatum | reverse complement strand
GTAATTTCGGTGCAAAGAAACTATATATTTATACATAAAATAGAAATTACAAGGAAAAGAATAGAAAATCACAAAAGAATAATTTTTTGTAGATTTTTGAAGCATACATTGATTTCTCCCACTTTGGTGCTCCCTCTCTCTCACATTTTATTCATTTACAAATATAATGAGAAGCAAGTGAATAAAGGAAAATATAAAAAACAAGCACTATAAGCATAAGAAATAAACCAAGTGATCATTGATTTGAGAAGAAGTTAGTGAAACATCCTTGATCAGAGGAGCCTAACTCATTTTGTGAAAACCATCCATCGCCTGAACATTGCAATTGCTTGTTAGAATGTTGTTGTTGCTGCTGTTGTTGTTGATGGTGTTGTTGCTGATGGGATTGATTTTGTTGTGCCTCAGCATAATTGACACAACCCAGATGCTCAGAAGACCATACGAACCCTTGGCTTGAACCTTCTCCACTAGCCTCCTTTCCCTCTGTAGGGGATTCCAAAAGATAGCTTAAGTGATCCCCCCAATCATTA
>NW_021485623.1:0-670 GCF_001605985.2 Dendrobium catenatum | reverse complement strand
TAATTATTTATAAATTATAAATATAATTAAATATATAATTATTCCATTCACGGTAATTAAAATTGATATTAATACTTATTTGGACTTAACATGTAAATTAAATTTAAAATACATTAAATTTAATTTTTAAATGAACTAGCCACCTTAAATCCTAGATTACATTGCTAAACGGTCTCACAGGATTTATCTGGATTTAACAACTATATTGCTAAACAGTTTTTAGGATTTAACATGTCACTATTTACTAAATTCAGATTTAAAGGATTTAGTAAATCCAAATAAAATTAAATCCTACTTATTGCCAAACAGGCCCTTAGGGTTTGAATGTCTCACTTTTACTTCGTTTCATGGTAAATCCTAGATTTGCTAAGGGGTTATTTGGCTGCAAGTAGGATTTGACTCAAGAAGGATTTAGTAAATCTTGATTACAACAACAACATCAAGCCTTTGTCCCACTACGTGGGGTCGGCTACATGAATCCTTTTTCACCATCGTGTCATGTTAAAAGTCAAATTCTCATTTAAATCTAATAAAGAAAGATCATTTCTAATATTTTCTAACCAACTCAAATCTAATATCTCAACTTTCCTAGTAGGGTCATCAGAAGGCCTCTGTTTAATGCGGCCAAACCATTTAAGGCGACTCTCTCTAATCTTATCTTCCATTGGAG
>NW_021485622.1:0-351 GCF_001605985.2 Dendrobium catenatum | reverse complement strand
ATCGACCTCATCAAACATAATGTTGGACATAATAAGAAAGGTAGCGACGGACAAGGTAGGGGTCAGATTGATACGGTCGCCACCTTTGGGTATGATTGAGGTTCGAAAAACATGTTGAATAATAAGGGCATTTCGAGTTAAGGATTGAACAAGAGGTTGGTGTTGATGAAAGCAGTATTCCTAAGGACTCTATTTACATCGCTCCAATAAAATTCATCGGTAAGAAACGAGCGAACCATAGGTCCTTCAGTGGACAGCCCAATATATTGGGCGATATCGACTCTAGTGATCTCAATGGTGCGGCCACAAACAAAAGAGTGAAAAGTGATGTTGTCGACGGTGTAGGTGAGG
>NW_021485621.1:0-240 GCF_001605985.2 Dendrobium catenatum | reverse complement strand
TGCTTACGAGTAAGGAGTTAGCCAAAGAAAGGTTGATATAGGTGAACCACGAAGGGAGAAACACATAACACTGAATGTGGAAGAGTCTGAGAGTGAACACTCACAACCTGAGGATGAAGACGACATCGCATTGATGTCTAGACAGTTCAAAAGCTTTCTGAAGAGAAATAAAAAGAGACGCCAGCAATGGAATAAAGGTAAATTTAATAGAAATGCCAAGGTTTATAATAAAATTATTTG
>NW_021485620.1:0-325 GCF_001605985.2 Dendrobium catenatum | reverse complement strand
TCTATAGAAATTTATATGAAATCATGTGCAAGAAGTGCATCTTCTTATCTTCATGCTTAAATCGATCATACATATGATTCATAGAACTCTCTTATCTTATCTTGAGATATATGAAATGTATAGCATGTGATTGTTGATGACGGAGTACCAATATGTGGCTCTTGGAGCAAATACGGCCTTTGAGGCAATATGAAAAGGAAGGAAAATGATATGGCCATTAAATGTGTACCTGATCAGTACAATTCGGTACTCCGGGACGGATGTATATAATATGAATAACAAAATAAGCATATGATTACATGGATCTCATGTCTTGCATAAATCT
>NW_021485619.1:0-370 GCF_001605985.2 Dendrobium catenatum | reverse complement strand
TCAAGCCCATGATAAGCTAGTGCGACCTAGGACATTCTAAGCAGGAGACTTGGTGTTGGTTCTTCGGAGGCCTATCTTAGCCCATCGAAAGTTGGGAGGCAAATTTGAACCTACGTGGGAAGGACCCTTCATTATAGAGACTGTCTACGAAAGAGGCTCGTATCAGTTAGTAGATTGTAAAGGAAACCACCCAATGCTACCTGTCAATGAGCGTTTCCTTAAGAAATACTATGCTTGATGTAGCTCATCTTATCAATTAATAAAATTTCCCTTTCTTGATTCGCAACTCGGTTCTTTTTTAAGTTCTTTCACTTTTTAACGCTCTTCGCCTTCTCCTTAGGGTCGGATCGTCCCCTCCCTTAGGATCGCA
>NW_021485618.1:0-399 GCF_001605985.2 Dendrobium catenatum | reverse complement strand
CATGCAAATTTTAGAACTTGTCCTTTTATAGTAACTCTCCTAATTTGAAAATTATTATGTTGCCATCATTATCCTCTTCATTTTTATAAAAGAATGATTTATATTATGATCATCATTCAAATTTGTAAAAGACCTGTCATCATTATTTGACCATAGAAAGAAATCTTGTTTCATTTATGTAAGGAAATTAAGCTATAATTCACCATCAACATGTTAAACGAAGTTAATTGCCATCATCATTATTGTCAGAGGTGGAATTAATCAAATATTATTCACCATCATTCAAATATAGAAAGAAATATTTTTAGTATTGTTATAAAATAATAATAATCGGACACAATTTAGAGAGAGTCACCTTAGATGGTTTGGTCACATTAAACGGAGGCCTTTCGATGACCT
>NW_021485617.1:0-604 GCF_001605985.2 Dendrobium catenatum | reverse complement strand
GGCCCAACAGGCTTAAATCCACCACTAATCAGTCAAGATCCTAGGAATAGGAAGCACAGAGACTCACACCTATTGCTAAAAGATCAGATTTGAATTTAAAAACTAGGATGGTGCCACGAGGGGCTTGCTCCATCACTAGTGGATCTAATCCTAAAGAAAAGAAGCTCTGGGACTCACACCTAACCTTAAAGAAAAGAAAAGTCTGAACTATGGTGGGGCCCGACAGGCTTAAATCCACCACTAGTTAGTCAAGATCTTAAGAGGTAGGATGCACAGGGACTCATACCTAACCTTAAGGAAAAGAAAGTAGAAGATCTTGTGGGCAGGAAGCACTAGGACTCACACCTAACCATAGAAGATCGAATTGGAATTTAAAATGACAATGGTGCGACAGAGGGCGTGCTCCATCACTAGTGATTCTAATCCTAAGGAAAGGAAGCTCTGGGACTCACACCTAACCTTAAGGAAAAGAAAACTAGAAGACCTCATGGGAAGGAAGCATCGCTTCTCACAAAAGATTGAATCTAGATTTTGAATTTTCGATGGTGCCACAAAGGGCGTACTCCATCACTAAAGGGACTTGTGGAGAGGAAACTTGCTCTAC
>NW_021485616.1:0-308 GCF_001605985.2 Dendrobium catenatum | reverse complement strand
GATTAACTTAAGCTTACCTGAAAATGTTAACAACTAATATTAAGCTAAATCTCAGTAAGTAATACACAATTCTAAACTACAGTAAACAAGGCAACTGTGTAATATGATGGATGTCAATTTTATATGAACATATAACATAAAAATGATTTCATACTAACATAACATTAAAAAATACCATATCATTAACCATATCTTTCATTTCATTTTCATATTCATATCATTATACATATCTTTCTCTTTTCATATAAAATACAACCGTCACAGGAGTCACTGTCTGTACCATAAAGGTACTCCTTTACCATTTTCCT
>NW_021485615.1:0-224 GCF_001605985.2 Dendrobium catenatum | reverse complement strand
TTGTTTAATAATCCAATACAATCTTTTACATAATGTGACCATCCATCCTCTTGGCTTCATATGCTTGCCATATCTATTTCTGCTATCTTTATTCCTAGTACTTGTCATCATATTTACCATAATAGGGCATCTACCAACACCTAAAATCATATAACTTTATCTCCAAATTTCTTTCCGGAAAGGTACGCAACATTGTCTAGTCATCCAATACAATCATTTACAAG
>NW_021485614.1:0-318 GCF_001605985.2 Dendrobium catenatum | reverse complement strand
TTGATTTTTCTTATGATCAAACTCGAGCTCGATAATCCAACGAGCTCGAAATTCTCCTCAAACTCGAGCTTTAAACTCAATAAATTGGACTCGCAAGCTCATTAATAGATGGAGACGAGGTGGCTCTCCACTCCTGGTCAAAGCTCTCGCAAAAATCAGCCATCACATAAATCATTAGCAATTATTTCTAAAAAATGTCAACCAAAGTGATAATGATATAGAGACGCCACCTGAAGCAATAACGCCCCACATCCTACCCAGCGAATCACCGAAACAACCTGCTAAACTACCGACGCCATTGATGAAAGGGGTGAAAAT
>NW_021485613.1:0-299 GCF_001605985.2 Dendrobium catenatum | reverse complement strand
GTCTTCTCAGTACCATGACCAATTCTCCTTCTTGAAACGCTCGAGGATGCACCATACAATTAAATGATTTCGCCATTCTTCCTCGATAAATCTCTAGGTTTTGTTGAGTTTGTAGCCTGAGTTCATCAAGTGCCTCGAGCTCTTCCATTCTTAAATGAGCATTTTGTTCTTGGGTAAGGGCATTCTGGATTGCTACCCGGAGTGACGGTAGTTCAATCTCTAATGGTAATACAACTTCAACACCGAATACCAATAAATAAGGTGTAACTTTAGTTGGCATCTTGTACATTACATGATAC
>NW_021485612.1:0-907 GCF_001605985.2 Dendrobium catenatum | reverse complement strand
AGGTCGTACAAAGGATTTTCCCGTTAATTTTCTAACGAGGTCCAAAATAAGACCTCTAAAAAAAAAATTTTAGATACCAGCCAAATTATCGAAGAATGAAATGAACAAAAGAACCGGCGGAAGAAAGGTAGTTACAACCTATGAAGAGCACAAGTATACTACCGATTAAAGGGTATAAAACACTACTAAAGATGGAGAGAGGATTCATCCCTGGCGGAGTCGCCAGAAAAACCTTGGTGGGAAAAATTATGTAATTACCACACAGATTTTGATTTCTCCTATTTTGTAATCGAATACTACATTGAGAATAAAGTAGAGTCTCGAGAGGCCGACACAATATTCTACAATGGATTCAATATCAAAATAGGGTTTTGAAAATTGATATTTCTATAATCAAACACAGTTTAAAAAATAACATATTATTTCGAAAAATAAACATGAAATTCTTAAGAATGTGTTTAAAAATAGAAATAGGATTTTTTTTCTTTTTTTTTTAATTTATCCATTCTTTTATTTAGATATAGCAAGAAGCATATTATATCATCTAAAAAGACGAATATAACATTCTTCAAGACATCTAAAAATAAGAATGCATTTTATAAAATTCATTATTTCTAAAATTGAATATAACAAACAGAATATTACATTATTTAAAAAGATAATAATAACATCCTATAAGTATATTTAAGATTAGAAATAAAGTTTTTAAAGACATCTGCATTCCCAAAGCTTCTTCCCTTATTCTATATGAATAAAATAAGGTTTATTTTAGTCTGGGGATTCTCAAATCCCTATAAGAGCAAGCTCATATAGTTAATTACATCCTAGGAGGGATATTCCTAAGAAAACTCTCGAATAAAGCAGTGATTTAATACCCTTTTGAGTACAAAGTAAAAGACAAGGAAAC
>NW_021485611.1:0-236 GCF_001605985.2 Dendrobium catenatum | reverse complement strand
AATCGACTGGACAACAACTGGGGATGCGTAGGCAGCAGCAATTGTTGGTGGAAAACCCCTTTTGGTCTTCCAAATACTCCCAACAACAGTTTGACAACAAATTAACATAATGGGACAGCAGTTTGTCCTGTCAAGTGAGGCTTATGCAGCCATCCGTGCTTACTGGAGAAGGCAGAACATTACTCTTAGGCTGCTGTAATTTACGGCCACATCCAGGAATTATATTGACATTAAAT
>NW_021485610.1:0-440 GCF_001605985.2 Dendrobium catenatum | reverse complement strand
GGCAATGATTGTAGCAGTCATTAGTGTTGATCGTTGAGGAAAACTCTCTTTACATGAATTGCAAATATGAAAGAAAAAAAAATCTCTTTTACTTATCACATGAATGTTTAATTTTTTTTTCTTTTGTGATTGGCATTTTATCGTGACAATAAAAAGCTTTGTTGATGTTGTAATTTAACTAAGCTATTAATACGTGCTAAGGATGGGTTTAGGTTGTTTGCATGAGATGCCACCCTAAAAATCTTAACTTATGATAGAAGACATTGAGAGAAATGTATCAAGCATATTTGACCTATCTAAGTCTATTTGTAAGAGTATTACTCAATGATTATAACATATATGGAAAAGGTTTACAAAAAATCCACTAAGAATTTTTGTCTCATCTAAAACTTATTTATCAAATTGTTACTTAATAATGTTAACATATGTGGAACTCGCTG
>NW_021485609.1:0-374 GCF_001605985.2 Dendrobium catenatum | reverse complement strand
TACATAATTAATTAATTAGTTGTTGTTATAAATGTAAAGGCCATTTTGCTCCCAGGTTCGTCCGGACGATGTTGGATCGTCCAGGACGATCGGTACAGGTTGTGCAGGAAAATATTTTTTTGGCTGCATGAATCGTCTGGATGAAAGTTGGATCGTCTGGACGAAAATCGTCCAGAGGACAAGTCGTCAGGGACGTTAATTAATTTCGGCTGGACGAAATTTGTCCAGAGCCAAATAGTCCCGGGACGAAGTTGCGATCGTCCGGGACGATCAGTCTGGATATATAAGAAAGTGAGATATTTTGGAAAGAAAAGGACGTCCAGGAGAGAGAAAAACAAAGGAAAAGAAGGAAAAGAGGATTTTTGGGCGACTCC
>NW_021485608.1:0-378 GCF_001605985.2 Dendrobium catenatum | reverse complement strand
ATCAAATTATCATTTAAAACTAATAAAATAATATAATTTATATTTTTTAATCAAGTCTTTTTATATCTATCTCTGTCTTTCTTAACATTGGCCAAATATAATAGTTCTACTCTCCTAACATGATCATCGAAAGGCCAACATTTTATGTGACCAAATCATCTAAGGTGATTGGGTCTCTCTAATCTTATCTATCACTACCACTAAAGCTACTCCAACTATTTCACGAAAATACTCATTTGACATTCTGTCTTTACAAGTGAAGCCACTCATCCACCTAAGCATCCTCATCTATTAAAAATAAAAGCAGTCAAAACTCACATTCAATCACCATATTTTTTTTTAGATAAATGAGATGTTAGTTAGATTTCTTACATATTG
>NW_021485607.1:0-249 GCF_001605985.2 Dendrobium catenatum | reverse complement strand
CTGCCGGTAGCCGTCGGCAACCACCAGTATTGTACCGGCGGTTTATGAGAATTACCGACGGCGTAGATTAAGCCGTCCGGTATCGTAGATACCGGCGGCCAAACCGCAGAAATATCAATTGATAATAAGATATTTGGGGCTACACGCTGCTATATTCATCACAATTATATACATAACCACAAATTAAATAATTAGGTTCACCAAGTTCAAAATAAGTTCTAAATAAGTTCATCAAACATAAAATAAGTT
>NW_021485606.1:0-236 GCF_001605985.2 Dendrobium catenatum | reverse complement strand
TCTTTTCTCTTCTACCCATCTTGTCAAAATTACACCAGCAGCTGACTCTAGTTCGATGACAACCCCATAGCCGACCCCAAATCTTCTAATCTCCCATAGCCAGAGCTCATCCCAATCCCATCCTTTCCTTCTTCTAGCCAGGTCGAACCTTATATCCCTCTCAGACCTACAACCAAAACTTACCATGCTGAGGTCTCCTCCCATCTTTGCTCTACCTTTGAGTTACGACCAACACC
>NW_021485605.1:0-235 GCF_001605985.2 Dendrobium catenatum | reverse complement strand
CCGGACGGCTTATCACAAGCCGCCGGTAAAATTAATAAACCGTCGGTAATAAACCGGCGGCTTTACGGTGGAAGCCCGGCGGTGCTCGCCGTCGGTCAAACCGACGGCTACAAACCGTCGGTAACCGCCGGTAACTCAACCGGCGGTTACCGGACGGCTTATCACAAGCCGCCGGTAACTCAACCGGCGGTCTACCGAGGGATAGCCGTCGGCAATGTAGCCGCCGTTGGCCGTC
>NW_021485604.1:0-208 GCF_001605985.2 Dendrobium catenatum | reverse complement strand
ATACTTTCAGTGCACTAACAATAAGGCTTGGAGTAATCGATTTGAATGCTTAATAAAAATGTTTCTTCTGTAACATTGATGTGTTTTTCTTGTTAGTTTTTTTATCCTTGAGTTTTTTATTTTATTTTTTGTATTTTGAGTTTGTGTTTTCATTTTTCTATTATGTTTTTGTTGTGTTTGTGATTTAATTTTGATTGAGTGCATGTTT
>NW_021485603.1:0-1230 GCF_001605985.2 Dendrobium catenatum | reverse complement strand
GATTTAATTTATAAAAGGATGCATTATTTATAAATGTACATAAATTATATTAATAATTAATAAAATAATAAATTTACACACATAATTAATATTACAATTGCAAAAAGTAATAAACATTTAAATGGACCTAGGGATCTACACTATTGTGAGATAAATCTACACATAAATAGTTCTTGTAGAATTGCATGCAATTATTTGTGAATTTTAAAAGTTTTTTTTTTTTTCCTTTAACATGAGTATATGATGTGTATATTATATGCAATCTATATTAGTTGATACAAATAAAACATAAAGCAATCATTAAATTCTATGTACAAGAATTACTTAAATTACTTGAATTTTATTATAAATTCATGCATATTACCTTAAGGTAGACCTAGGAGATTTGAAGAAGAAATATTTATAATTGCTTGGGGAAACATTTGCAGACACTAGATAGCCTATATGAATGGTTATTTAAACATGTTGAGTTATCAAATGCTCATAGAACTTTTATGAGATTGATAACTAACATACTTAAGCCATTCATACTAAATTTTTTTGATAATTTACCTTATCGAAATTTTGATTAATAATATGAATGAAAAGTCATATTAATGATATCTTAGACTTGTGTATAAAAACCTAAAGTTTGAAAAATTTTATATTAATATGAAAAAATATTTCTTCCTTATAGAGAAATCATAATCCTAAGTATGGTCGTTTCTACTAATTGACTATAGCATAAACCTATTAAAGTTAAGTCAATCATAAAGTAACAAACAAAAAAAAACTTCTGTTAGTTTTCATGGACTAGCTAATTTTATAGGATAATTATATAGGATTTTGTCACCATCATGACCCCAATTATAAACATCCTTAGAAAGAATAAGTTTATATAGATAATTAATACATCCAAAACTTTTGATCAAATTAAAATCCTCATGACCTCTTCACCTATCCTTAGGTTGTTAACTTTGCCAAGCCTTTTAACATTTCGTGTGATACCTCTTGGATAGGCATAAGTGGAGTACCACTACAGGAAAACTGCCCATTACCGGCGGAATTTTCCGGCGGATTTCCGACGGAATAGTTTCCAACGTTCTTTCCAACGCATTTCCGACAAATAAAGATTAAATTTTTCCGACTAATTTTTTCAACAGAATTTCCGGCGGAGTTTCCGGCAAAATTTCCGACGGATTAAAAATTTTATGGAAATAAATAATTTGAAAAATTATTATAATCAATTTT
>NW_021485602.1:0-273 GCF_001605985.2 Dendrobium catenatum | reverse complement strand
TCAAAGATCGGACGAACAAACGAAGCCAGTTCAAGATAGCGTGGGTTTAGGGTTGAGTCAGTCTGTACTTTGTTTTTTCTTGTAATGTTCAAAGAGAATGATGCTAAGTAACCCTACACACACACACACACACACTTGAGAGACTTAGAATTTCTGTTTTTACTCACATCGGCCAGGATGATATTTTTATCGGCCTATCGTCTTGGCCGATGTAGTTTAAAATAGAGATTCTATTCAGGATTCTTAATTAAGGCAGCCATCATTAACAGATCG
>NW_021485601.1:0-1144 GCF_001605985.2 Dendrobium catenatum | reverse complement strand
TGGCCCATTTCCGAGCAAGCTGTTGCAATGCAGGAGGGTCGGATGCTCTACTCTTTCGTCAGTTTGTGAGTAGTTTGTCCGGAATTGCTTTTGAGTGGTACACAGATTTACCAAATGGTTATGTAAAAACCTTCACAGAGCTCGAGGGTCTCTTTTTAAAGAGATTCTCAGGAGCTCAACAACGTGTAACCGTTGGTGATCTCGTCATCGAAAAGCAAAAACCGGGCGAGTCTTTAGTCGACTACATCTTGAGGTGGCGAAACCTCTCGATGAAATGTGAACCCCAACTACAAGAGCAACATGCAGTGGAGATTCTTCTAAAGAATATCCACGGGCCCGTTGCTTTTCTGTTAAAGGGGTTTACAATCAAAACCTTCGAAAAGCTTCTTAATAAAGCTAGTAATCTACAAGAAGAGGCTTCCAAAATGCCATTCTTGAAGGATTCTACTGAAGATAAGAAGGTTAGTAAACCGTTGAAATCCTTTGAAAAGAGGGCAGCAACGGTTTCAGCAGTCGACAAGGGAAAGAAGCCGGTCAACGTTCAATCAAGTAATCCTACCAATCAACAAATTCAGAAATCTCAACCGTTTCAGGTAACTTCTCAACCCACTAGAGGACCTTACCCGATGACTATTAAAGAGAGATTGGCTCGTCCTTATCCCTTTAAAAGAGAATCGGTAAGGAAAATTTTTAAGAGTCTCCAAAAGAAGCCAGACTTCCGATTGCCAGAGGCCAAGAAGCCGGAGGAGGCAAATAAGGGGGATCACCCCAATTTTTGCGCTTACCACCGCATGTTGGGCCATACAATCGAGGATTGCTTTGTTTTCATGGACTGGCTTGAAAGAAACTTCCGTCAAGGTAACATAATAATTCCAAAGGAGTATTTGGTTGATCCGGATCAGGGATCTGTCAAATCCATCTCAGGTAATAATTCTAATCTTTCTTTTTCCATTGAAGATGGTTGGGATATAGCACTATCCCGGGCATTTAAAAAGTCGATTAACCAATCTTTTCATCTTTCTCAACAGTTACCGACGAGAGCCCGGGGCCCGATCTGGGAGGTTGAGCTGGAGGCATCGCAGGAGGATGTTGGGACGATTTCCTCTCCAGTAGTCGTAGGAACTACTGTATTAAATAAAAACGA
>NW_021485600.1:0-409 GCF_001605985.2 Dendrobium catenatum | reverse complement strand
TTCTTTACTTATTACTCTTAATTTTAGTCAATTTGATGGTTTTTCTCAGTTTAGATTTTAAAACATGTGGTTACTTCATGATTCTTTTTTTGAGGTTGTGGAGAATAATTGGCATGCTCCTTTTTATCCGGGTAACACTTATTTTGGCATAAGGAGGCTTTAGTTTAAGCTGAAAATGCTTAAGAAAATTTTAAACTGCTGGAACCATAATGTTTTCAAAAATGTCTTTTCTAATATTTTTAAGGCTAAGAAGCTTGTTGAGAATATGGATTCTGCTTGTCAAGCTGACCCTTTTGATGCTAATTTCTCTCTTTTAAAAAAAGCTGAGGATCTTTTAAATTCCAAGCTCAAGAAGAAGTTTTTTGGAAACAAAAAGCTACTGCTAAGCACTTGTTTGAGTGGGACAACA
>NW_021485599.1:0-246 GCF_001605985.2 Dendrobium catenatum | reverse complement strand
TTGATGTCCACTTCTTGCCAGCAATATCAATCTCACATAAATAAAACTTCCGAGCAATCAAAGGATTTCCAGCCGGTAAAATCATAGACAAAGAAACCGGTAAAACCATCGAATCCGAATGTAAAGTCTCAAAACATCGCTCAGACAGAAAAGAATGACTCGCTCCAGAGTCAAACAAAACACGACATGGCTGATCAGAAATATAAACCGTACCTGTCACCACATCCGGAGCATCACGAGCCTCCT
>NW_021485598.1:0-204 GCF_001605985.2 Dendrobium catenatum | reverse complement strand
GAATACGGTCCTCCTGACTTATGTCGCCCGCCGACTACAGTCCTTCCGACCTCCGTCGCCCGCCGATTACGGTCCTCCTGACTTACGTCGCCCGCCGACTACAGTCCTTCGCCGCCAGTTGACTACGGTCCTCCTGACCTACGTCGCACGCCGACTACAGTCCTTCTAACAAAGCGAATACGTCGATAATAGCTCTTTGTATTT
>NW_021485597.1:0-273 GCF_001605985.2 Dendrobium catenatum | reverse complement strand
AATTATGTGCCAAACATACTCAGCAGTTTCGGTACATTCCAGCATCCGTCAAGAATAAATTCTTTTACTAAAATAGCTTCATCTTCTTGTGGAACTACAAACATGGTCCATAGATTAATGCACTTATCCAAAATCAAGATTTCTTTAAAAACATCTACATCTTCACCGTCTACCAATGTCCATCTAACAATTTGTTTTAGCATCTTACAACCTTCCTTCAAAAATTTCCATGATGAAGAGCATTTCCCTTTATAGTTTCCCATGCCAAGTTTT
>NW_021485596.1:0-272 GCF_001605985.2 Dendrobium catenatum | reverse complement strand
CAGCATTGCCTCTATCTTGGACTGATCCGCAGCCACCCCCTCCTGGGATATCACGTGTCCCAGATACTCCACTTGTGCCTGAGCAAAGTCGCACTTCTTGAAATTAGCCTTCAGCTGATGCTCCCTCAGCACCCCCAACACCACTCTCAGGTGCTCCAGGTGTTCCTCCTCAGTTCTGCTATAGATGAGAATGTCATCAAAAAATACCAACACAAACCTGCGAAGGTGTGGCTTGAAAATTCGGTTCATCAATGCCTGGAATGTGGCTGGTG
>NW_021485595.1:0-276 GCF_001605985.2 Dendrobium catenatum | reverse complement strand
GATTTGGACTTATTTAGACTCAAATTGAGTTGAATTTGGTGTCGTTGGGTTCGTATTTCTGATACGCTCAGTTTGACTGTAAGTTTACTGAAATTGGAGTTCAGATACTCTCAGATTTAATTTTTGAAGTTTTCAGTTTGATTTTTGTCTTGAGATTCGTGCCCGATCAAAATAATTTCTTGATGACATATCAAGTAGAAATTTGGCTATTCAAAAATATTTTTTGATTTTAATTAAATATTTTAACTTAATTTTTTATTTATTTATTTAATTGTT
>NW_021485594.1:0-200 GCF_001605985.2 Dendrobium catenatum | reverse complement strand
ATTTTCGACTAGGCATTTGGCTCTCTGTGAGCTAGAGTAAATTTCAATTTTTTCGCCTCAGCAAACTGTTGCGGAGGGCGGATGGATTTTGCTTTAAGTACGTTGATGGATTTATTTTATTTTTAAATATTTTTGGAATTTTGAATATTTTTGGATTTTGGTATTTTGGAATTTTTATGGAGTTTTTGGGTTTTTGGTGG
>NW_021485593.1:0-324 GCF_001605985.2 Dendrobium catenatum | reverse complement strand
CTCTCTCCCTCTCTTTCTTTCTCCCTTATTCTCTCTTACTCTGTCCCCCTCTTGCCCTTTCCCCCTCTTACTCTTTCTCTCCCTTGCTCTCTCTTGCTCTCATTTACTTTCTCTTGCTCTCTCTTACTCTCTTTCTCTCTCTCTCTCTCTTGCGCTCTCTTGCTCTCTCATATGCAATCCATACGCAAATGACAGTTCTTGGTTTTTTCTCACAAAAATTTAATTAATTCAAATTTAATTGATTCGATGCATTCTTCGATTTGAATCATTCAAGTACTCAGTTTAGGATCATTGTAAAATGATTATAAAAAATCTCACAATGAG
>NW_021485592.1:0-344 GCF_001605985.2 Dendrobium catenatum | reverse complement strand
TGCACGCAAGATGTTTGTGGAATTGCCTCCAAGGAACCGCAAGCCAAAGTTGGCCAAACTGCAACCGCGGGCAACGGCCCTGGCTTCTTGGCAGGTTCGGCCAGCAGCCCCTTTGCTTGGAACAAGGTCCAGCTTGTGCCCATCTCCAAGTTGAACAAAGAAACTTTCCTAGGAAAGGATGGCAAGTCAATTGAGCCCGAAATTGCAGCGGTACATAGCAATATTGCCCGACTAGACCGTGCTCTAGTGGCCAAGGTTATGGGGCGGCGAATTGCTTTCCCCTACCTCCTAACCGAGCTTAAGAAGAGATGGTTCCACTTTGGTGAGTTTGAAATCGTCACTAT
>NW_021485591.1:0-206 GCF_001605985.2 Dendrobium catenatum | reverse complement strand
CAATTATAGACCCATAAGTTTATGCAACTCAGTTTATTAGATTGTGGCTAAAATTATTCTCAATAGACTCTTGATTTTAATCCCTAAGCTAATTGCTAAGGAACAAGCGACTTTCATGAAAGGGAGGCCTCTCTCGAATCACGTTTTAGTGGCTCAAGAAGTTTTTCAGAAATTCAGGCACTCCAAAACACCCAAGGGGTTGGTCT
>NW_021485590.1:0-295 GCF_001605985.2 Dendrobium catenatum | reverse complement strand
CTCCCTCACTCTGATTCGCGAAGGCTTGCTCCCAGTTAGCGTGAGAAAGCTTCCAATCCGTCGCCTGTCATTCGCCCCTCTTCGTCTCCTGATTCGCACGCATAAGAGAACCACCCATTCAAGTTCGCGTAAAGCCCTCTCCCCTGCAGTTCGCACGAAGCACAGCCCACTCATACTCCTCCAGATTCGCAGAACTGAAGGCCTCCTTATTCCAATTCACGAATTCCCATTCGTCTCACTCCAAGGAGGTTGATCCAGACACTTTTACCTCAAATGAGTTCAGGTATACTGCTTC
>NW_021485589.1:0-344 GCF_001605985.2 Dendrobium catenatum | reverse complement strand
AATGCCTTTAGTGATTTTTTTTCATTTTATAATTCAATATTTGAGAGAAGCTACCATCACTTTCTCAGCCAAAAACCTCTCATCACTGCAACTGAAGCCTTGTTGGAAGCACAAATAAATTCAAACATGAAAACCTTCTTAGTTGACAACTGAACAATGAGATTTAGGAAAATTGGATAGTTATCTGAAGCCACTTAAGCCAAGTGCCTAACCACTATAAAATGTGAAGAATTTAATGCAGCGGAGTTTAAGAAGCATCTATCTAGTCTTTCAAGGATTCGAACAACTCCTGATTTTTTGTTACACCAAGTGAATCTTGGTCCCACATATCCAATTTCATGAAT
>NW_021485588.1:0-717 GCF_001605985.2 Dendrobium catenatum | reverse complement strand
CAACACTAAGAAAATTTATAGGATATAAAATATATTAAACCAAAATAAAAAGCTTGTGATGGCTTTAGTACACCATAGAATCAACGGACAATGACAAATATTATTTATTTATCTCTAATAATTTAGAATCCAATAGTTTATTCACAAAGGATATTAATTGATTTAATCAACTTTATTTTAAAAACTTTGGATGAACTTGAAATGGAAATTAAATTCACTATTAATGAACTTAAAGAAGTTAACTTTTGTAGCGAAAAAAATTCTTATCCAACCTTTATAAGTTTTCTATTGAATGAGAACGAATCTAATGATTTGATTTTGTCACTTTCTGAGTTTAAGGACTATTTTGACATGCCTAGATTATCCTCATATATAGTAGTTCCTAAACATGAAATTCATCCTAATACTAATCCTCTATAGCAAGCCACTCGACATATATGATTAGAAATTGAACAACAACTAATAGTCAAAGTTAATAAATTAATCATATTTGGCTTCAATTGAGAAGAAAAATATCCTTCTTAGTAGGTTAGCATAATTCAAGTGAAGAATAATAAAGGTCAAATTTATGTACGTCTCGATTAAGGCTTATCCCAAGATGAGTTCTAATTGCCTATAACAAAGCTCATTGTAGATATAGCTTCCTCGCATGTGATTTTATCCTTAATAGCAAGATGGCTCCTAACTGTATCAAAACTTTTTAACACAAATAGCAAG
>NW_021485587.1:0-327 GCF_001605985.2 Dendrobium catenatum | reverse complement strand
ATCGCAAAATCGTCCAGGCCGATATGGCTCAATAATTACGTATAGGCCGATTGGTCAAAAAGGCGGTCTGATCGTCCGGGCTGATCAGATATCGGCCAGGACGATTAGACACAAGCGATCGTCCCAAGGAGACAATCCAGACGACCGTTGAAAAGGCAGATCGTCCGGGCCGATTAGGTGTATCGTCCAGGATGATGCACAATAATTGATCGTACTGGCCAAAGTTAAAACGTTTTAAATCAATGCCACGTGAATCGTCCAGGATGAACAGTGGATCGGCCAAGACGATGGTCCAATAATGGATCGTCCGGGGTCGATTTTAAAGAT
>NW_021485586.1:0-210 GCF_001605985.2 Dendrobium catenatum | reverse complement strand
CATGCTCTTGGCTGTCCCGATTCTTTCCCCCTAGCGCCTGTCTATTCGTTGGTTGTGTCCCGCGTGCCTCTTCATGTGTTGCTGCAGCCGTTGGTCTTTTGGTCTTTTGCCTTCCTCTGTTCTGTTGGTTTGAGTGAGCAGTTGTTTGATTGTTTGGCTCCCCTTCTTCTCTTATATATAGGGGTTGTTTTGTGACATTTTGATAAAAAT
>NW_021485585.1:0-428 GCF_001605985.2 Dendrobium catenatum | reverse complement strand
TCAACTGATGATGAATTAATAGAAGAAAATGATTCTGACTACTTTTGGTGTTTTGCTCCTTCTAGCTTTACTTTTCTTAGCACTTATTCTTCTCATGTTTTATTTATTTCTGAAAATAATGATGATGATCCTTCTTTTGGAGAAGAGTTTGAGTGTGAGGAAGAGCATGTGTTTACTATTCATGAAGGAGGTTGTTATATGAATTCGGAAGATGAATCCGAAAACACTTTCCAACCACTTTTTGTTGAACCAACACAAGCCATATCACCTGAACCAAATGAGTCATCTATTGAGTTTGACTCAATACGAGAGATACAATTGCGTTCAGGTAAGGTCCTTCCGCCCAAAATGGTTAAAAATAATAAAGAAAAAGATAAAAACATTATTACCAAACAGGATGATCCTATCCCTCCTCCTCAAGCACCTAC
>NW_021485584.1:0-792 GCF_001605985.2 Dendrobium catenatum | reverse complement strand
TTTACTACATTTACTATTTCAATTAATTTAAATATATAATTTTTATTTATTTTTATTAAAGATATGAACTTAACAAACTATTAAAGCTAAAGAACAAGCTCAAAAATTTTTGAAACCATTATGACATTATCTTCACCCTTTTCTGCTACAAAATCTTCAACTTTCTTTTCCTCACCTTCTGATACCAAATATGTGAAATCCTCCCCGTTTTGCATTCAAATTTTTGAAAACCTTGTCTTGACTACTTCCTCTCCAAAAAATTGTAATGCTCCTTATTTATTTAGCTCTTGAACATCTCTTTATGTATAGAATGAGACATTTTGTAAAGTTTGTCAAAATTTGAAACATTCCATTGTATGATACATTGATCTCTTCGATCGTAGATCATTTATATAATATTTAAATGAATTAATGATGTAATAGCACATATTTTGACCCGGACAAATAAATTTTTTATGAGTCATTATAAGACAAATTTAAAAATTATCTTATCATAAGATAGATATTATAGTATTTTAATTACATGATTTTCTTCTTCATAATTTTGGCCACCAGTGAAAATCCATAAGAAATTTGCACATTTCAGTACAAATAGGGATTTTGAGACCGCGAGGTGTCCGCTTTGCAAACCAAGTTTACCAATATTTTGTAAATAAATAATTTATATTTGGAATATTTTTCTATAATTTTCTATCAATTTTATACTGAAAATTGATTAAATTAAATAATTATATTTATATTATATTAATATTTTATTATAAATATCTTACTCCATTTTTTTAATTAATATCC
>NW_021485583.1:0-1871 GCF_001605985.2 Dendrobium catenatum | reverse complement strand
ATCAATAACCTATCTAGCCCTCAATCATGCTCGATCAATTTTAACCATCTTTATGGTTATGAATTATATGAACAATTTAACATCAACCATTTTAACTCCTAAATCCAATCTAAATCTAACATTCAAAATCAAATATTTGGGTTAAGGGCCTAGGTCCTAAAAAAATTTTTAGGTGATTTTTTTATCACCTTGAAACCCAGTCAATTGACATCTGATTTAGAGTCTATTAAGTGCATGTTGATATGAAATATAGCTAGAACCAACCCTCTAAATTTAAGCCCATTTGGAGGACTCCAACCCTAGAAACTAGGTTAACCTCCAAAGGCTACCAAATCTTTAAATATTTACAACCTAAGCCACTAAACATGCCATCCAATGGAATTTGACCTTGGGACCCTTTCCAAACCATCCAACCACACCCATAGCCTTTTTAAGACTTTTTTTACCACAAACCTACATTTATTTACACCCAATTTGACCCAGGGTTTACCAGGGGTCAAAATGACCAAAATGTCCTTTAAGGGGTTTTTGGAATTTTCCCCAAAATCCAATATGATCTTCCCTCCTCAATCCTCAGACCCTGAAACCACCCCCAGTGAACCCCAAATATCAATCCAACATATTGAGCCCAACCCCTGCCCTCATGTCAACCTGGTTGACCAGACTGACCATAAACCTTATAATCACTCAATCAAACACTAAATCAATCCCAGATTCATGTAAAACACTTTGATCTCCTTTCCAGTGGTTTGGACTTGACTAGGCATATTGACCTATTAAATGGTTGACTTGGTCAACTGAGACAAAATTATTGTCAAACTTGTCTTATTTGGGTCAAATCCTCCCATTCATTTAAATTTAATCCATCCAAGCTTGGACAAACATTCAGACTCATCCCATCACACACCTTAAACATACTCTAATTATGAGTGAGCCAAAATCCCTTGACTTTGACCAAGTCAACTCAAGATTCTTGGTCAGACTTCATCCTACATTATCCCATCCATTCTCTCATTGACCCTAACCCTTTGACTCCTCCTACACTTGCTCAAAACAACCCTCTACACTCCTTAGGTGCCACATTGGCAACTTTGACTTTATTGACTGGTCAAACCAGTTAACAAATCAATTAAACCCCTCTTTGAAATGGTTAACCCTTCTTTTTTACCTCAAAAACATTAAATTTAAGCTTTGAGCTACACTTAACTAGCAACCCATACCTCTCACCGGCCACCTAAGCATCCTTGACTGCTTTGATTGGTCTAAATAGTCTAAAAACATCTAAAACTCCCTTTCATGGTTAATGTCACATGCTACCCTACTTTTTCCTAGTTTTGGTTGTTGGATTAATCCCAAATAAGAGCTAAAGTCCTCTTAGAGCTCTCTAAACTAAGCCCGATTACTGGTTTAGCCTTAAGTGGCAATATGGTCCCCTCTTCTCCCTAAAGCACCAAATGGGGAGTGAGTTCATTCTAGCCTTTGGATCAGCTTTCCAATATCCCTAAGGACATGTGAAAGCATTTGGGAAGCTCATGGATTGATCCCAGCAGTCCATACAATGATGGGATGTTTGAATAGGGGAAAAGCATCAAAATGATATACATTCCAACCTTAGCACTCTCTCTCTATTCAAGCCCTCCCAAGCCAGTCTCTCATTTTTTTCAAACTTCTAGGCCTTCCTCCACCTTCCCACTACCAAATCCAACTGGTTTCATGTCAGCTGTGATGATCTCTCCAGCAAACCTAAGGCTAACTCCATTCAAGCTGATTTGTCGTTAATCCAGAAGCTTTCAAGCAGTGGTGTCTCAAAAAAAATTATACGTGGACATACTACAATTTTAGAGAACCCAAAACCTTGAAGATCCAATGGC
>NW_021485582.1:0-226 GCF_001605985.2 Dendrobium catenatum | reverse complement strand
CGAACCATCACATAATCTCCCACTTCAAATTCTTTACATCTTTTCTTGAGGTATACATTAAGTTTATAGCTAGCATTGCTCTGTTTAATTCTTTCATTAATTTTTTGTGCAATTCATGTAAATGTGATGCAAATGCCGATGCGACAAACCTGATGTGCAAGATGACTGACAAGACTCGGGGCTTACAATAAAGCTTTAAACAGAGACAAACTCGACAGGAAATGAA
>NW_021485581.1:0-319 GCF_001605985.2 Dendrobium catenatum | reverse complement strand
TCCCCCATTGAGCTGGGGTAGGGACAAAAAGTTCCACTGGATGTTGGAGTACCACCCCATATTGGGGCTGAGGAGCCTATAACAACATAGGATAATCGTGTGTACATAGAGCATGATGGCGATATGCAAGTTCATTTTGTTATTAAATTTTATAATTTGATTTATTATGTAATTCATATTGATTATTATCTACATGTTTAATCCCGTGAGGTAGCCCACTCACAAGATTTAAGACAAAATATGGAATAGATATGATGCTTCTTACTTATCTTAGAAGAAAATTTCAAAAAAAGTTAGAGATGTGTGATTCAGAGAATTT
>NW_021485580.1:0-226 GCF_001605985.2 Dendrobium catenatum | reverse complement strand
ATATATATATATATATATACACAATATTAATTACTTCATCAAATGGATTAGTAACAATATTGTCATTGCCCAAAACAATCCCGTTATTACCAACATCGGGGCACAAATTAGATCTCCATCAGTAGCTTCACAAGACGGAATTTTTCATTATAGTCAACGGTTTAGGAACTAAATGAAGAGGTCAGCAATCACCACTCAAATGCCCTAAACATTTACACGAAGCACA
>NW_021485579.1:0-314 GCF_001605985.2 Dendrobium catenatum | reverse complement strand
TCTACAACTAAAGCAGGAGATTAGTTAGTGCACTACGATCCACCTGTAGAAAGCAACAAGAAGTGCACGACAGTCTACCTGTACGAAGCAACGAACAACTCAATTCAGAAGCTGCTACGCCACGCCACCGGATCTGCAACATTTGTACAAGCAGACATAAGGCGTCTATAATTATTTCAAAGTACCCCTGCACGTGTACAATAAATTGTATACACATAGGTACACTAAAGGGGAAAATACGATCTCAACCCGCATGGCCCCCGGCGAGCGTGTTATCGGTACACACGTGACATCTAGGGATGCTGCGCGGGTTG
>NW_021485578.1:0-402 GCF_001605985.2 Dendrobium catenatum | reverse complement strand
ATAAGTGATAAAAAATATATATTTTATGTTATGAAAATATAAATAAATTAACTCTTATAAGAATGCTTGCATGTACATGTCGATTGATTTATAGTACTTGTTGGAACGCAATATATTCACCCGTCTGAAGTTGAAAAGGCTTTGGAAAAGGTTATGGGAAGAAAATGAAAATGGAAGTATTTTCACTGATACTATTTAGTCGATGTCTCTTATGAAGGTTGTATTAGTTACAGAAAAGTTATGACATAATATGACTATTACATCTTTGCATATGATATAATTAATGGTTATTTCCAAATTTAAATATTATTAAATAAAATTATTTAATATTTTTAAAATAAGCATACATGTTGATCAAAATGTTCTGTATTACTATAATATAGAATTATGTAGTACTCACTA
>NW_021485577.1:0-351 GCF_001605985.2 Dendrobium catenatum | reverse complement strand
GGCGCTATGGCCTTTGTTGGTTTTGTTGTATGAACAGCTTATCCTGCTATGATTATTTCTTGTTGATCTACTTGATGGTCTCTGTTAACTGGAAGTTGTTTTATATTGTCTTCATATTTGTGAGGGTGGATTGGTTGCCTATCATTTCCCTTATTCTTTTTTCTTGATTTCTCTACTACTTGTGCTTTTATGGGTTTAGAATTGAGCAGCATTGGGGTATTAATCATGAGGGTTACGACCAGATTCTAATCTCAGTTAATATGTATTACAATGCCAGCTTCACCTCTCATTTTTGGATTACCCCTGTTATGGTTTTGGAGGTTGGTTGCCTGTACTTAAATTGTGTGGAGT
>NW_021485576.1:0-847 GCF_001605985.2 Dendrobium catenatum | reverse complement strand
TTTAGAATATTTATATTTGTTCTTGTGTGTACTAGCATTTCAGGTGAATCAAACTCTCAAACACGAAGTCTTCAAATAAAATTCAGCAAGAAATACTTTTAGTTTTTGAAGCTTAAAATTATCATTTTAATTGAGAAGGAGTGATTGTAATTGAGTGAATAAAAACACACACACACACACATAAGGAGATCATATAAAATTTATACTGATCGTACGGGACGATATCAGTTCGTATGGGACGATCAGATAGTTATCACCTATTAAGATCACATGGAACGAATAGGAACTGACTATAAAAATTTTCTAAGTCCTATTCATCCGGGACAAAATTAATTATCGTCCGGGACGATTTCTCTCTGTAAGAATTTCATCCAGATGAAATTAATTATCGTCCGGGATGATTTCTCTCTGTAAGAATTTTGTCCATACGAAATTAATTATCGTCAGGGCCGATTTGGTCTTTGTAAGAATTTTGTCCATATGAAATTAATTATCGTCAGGGATGATTTGGTCTCTGTAAGATTTTGGTCCGGACGAACATATTTTTGTCCAGACGATATAACCGACTTAGGACGGTTTTTCTATAATCATTCTGCAGTTTTTTGAACCAACCTTGTTATAACCGTTCATACCGGACGAACTTGGTTCGTACGGGACGATCAACTTGTATGAAAACATTTCGTACACATATACAAATAGGTTCGTCTCAAGGCTTTTAAGTAATATCGTTCAGGACGATCCACGATCGTATGGGACGATCAACTACGTAGAGAATTGAAAACTTGTAGTTTTTGGGCGGTTTTTCTTATCTTTTATATAAATAGTCCAAATTAGACTGCCACCAAAT
>NW_021485575.1:0-312 GCF_001605985.2 Dendrobium catenatum | reverse complement strand
CACATCAAATCAATAAACAAAAGATATTTAAATATAGATTGTCAAAATATTTCGATATATTTGCATCAATATTACTTAATTTTATTGTGATTTTATTTATTTTATTTTTTACTTAAATAAAGATCTGCTAAGATTATCACTTATTTTCACACTTGTCAAACCACCAATATTACCACGATAAAAAATAGAAAATATAATTAATAAATGCAAATATTATAATGACTTATATTTAATTTCTAATTAAGTAAAAGCAATCCTCATTAAATATATTAAAGTTTAAACTATTTAAGTTACAATTAAAATCAGGAATTA
>NW_021485574.1:0-303 GCF_001605985.2 Dendrobium catenatum | reverse complement strand
AAAAGGAAGCCAGCTAAAATTCTAAGCACAACCAATCACCTTTAGGCCACAAAACTTCATATCAAACTAAGTTTAATTCATAAATGAACCATAAACATATGAGTCCCCTCCAACATTCCTTCATGATACTTTCTGAAGGTCACAAGAAAACTATGTGTGGGAGAAGGAAGAGAGAACACATACAAGTACTTTCCAACACTTCTCCAAAATTTCCTATAAGGGACCAATGAATGCTCGCCACATAGAGTATTCACCTTACTCCTACTCAATCAAAATCTTATGAAATAAGCGAAGAAAATTAAT
>NW_021485573.1:0-365 GCF_001605985.2 Dendrobium catenatum | reverse complement strand
ATATATATCTGATATCTGATATCTGAGTTCCGTATCTACTCTATTGATATCTGTTATGTTGATATGATCTGCAATTTTGATTTCTGCTTTTGGTGATGTGATATGTCTGATTCTGTTCTGTATTACGACTTCTGTTTCTGTACAATTCTGTTCTGATATTATCTGAATTTCTGATTTTTGTACGATTCTGACTCTGTTGATTTATTCTGTTCTGATTCTGATGTGTACAATATCCGATTCTGATGTGATCTGTCCGTATTTGTTCTGATTTGTTCTGTTTCGTTTTGATATGTCCGATTTGATTCTGTTCCGATTTCTGATCGGATTGCTGTCTGATGAGTTTGGTTTTGGATTCTGAGAATTTT
>NW_021485572.1:0-254 GCF_001605985.2 Dendrobium catenatum | reverse complement strand
TTGCCATAATGCACCTCACTTACATGCATGCATTGCATTAGTGGACCTAAGGATATTTCCTACTTATGCATTTTTTTTTCATGCATCATACAACGCTAGATCTACTCCTTTGCATATTGTAGAGTCCTTGATTGAAATATTTTTAACTATTAATCCTTGATTCCTTAGGATAGACCCTTCCCATCTTGCATACATATAGGACGGTTGGTTGCGCTTAGGGTTTTAGCTGGCTTCCTTTGTCAGGCAAGGAATAA
>NW_021485571.1:0-996 GCF_001605985.2 Dendrobium catenatum | reverse complement strand
ATCTTTTCATCCAAAAATCTTGAGGAAGAGATGGAAACTGCCGCCGGAGCCGCCCGATTCCTCTCCCGTCGCCTCCAACCGTGCGCTCCCCTCTCCCCTTGTCCGCTCGGTTTGGGAAAAAAGACCGAATGAGGGGGAGAGTGGGGGGTTCGGTTTGCCTAATAAGGAGTAATGGGAAAGGCCTAAAGACTTAATTGCCCTCACTTAAGTAGATTTGGCTTAAGAAAGGCTTAGGGGTAGTTTGGGTATTTTTAAACTTCTAAAAATTATATCTCTTAATTTAAGCGAAATTGAATACAAGTTCTATATACCAAACTTCTTAGAATTTTGCGTAGAATTTTTCAAAATTATTTCCATCAAAATCCGACAACCTCGATTTTTTTCACTTAAATCTCGTCGCGGCGCTTTGAAAAGCGTGCGAAGCCTAAAACGATGTTTTGCGGGTTTTACAATTCTCCCTCCCTTATAAAAATTTTGTCCTCAAAATTTAAGACGAGCTTAAGAAATCATACCTTAGTCAAATAGGTGTGGGTAGCTCTCCCTCATCTCTGATTCCTTCTCCCATGTAGTATATTTCTCCGTTCCATGCTTCCACATAACTTTGACATAAGGAATCTCTCTACTACGAAGCTGCTTAACATCATAATCTATGATCTTCTTAGGTTCTTCTACAAATGTCAGATCTGGTTGGATGTCTATTGATTCAGTACTGATCTTCTGAGCTTCATCTGCAATGTATTTACTCAAGGAAGAGATGTGGAATACATTATGTACTCCACTCATGTGAGATGGAAAAATCAATCTGTAAGCCACACTGCCAACTCTCTCTGAAATTTCAAATGGGCCAACATACCTTGGACTCAGTTTTCCAATTTTGCCAAATCTCTTCACACCTTTCATGGGACTCACCTTGAGAAATACAAACTCTCCAACCTCAAACTCAACAAATCTATGTTTGACATCATAGTACTTCTTCTGTCTATCTTGCACAGCCTT
>NW_021485570.1:0-244 GCF_001605985.2 Dendrobium catenatum | reverse complement strand
AAATAAAAAAATTCTATTATAATTTGCTTTGAGATTTGTACTTTATGAAATAGATTTTTTTAGCAATTTAGCAATATATAAATCTTACTTGAAATAAATAATATTTGGAGACATATTCCTTAAGAGAAAATATCTCCAACTCTTATAGCCAATCTGACTTCCATTAATTCTCGCAGGCCTATATATATATATCTTTCTAATTCCTGAATAGATTCTAATATAACATTTTTCATTTTTATTTTTA
>NW_021485569.1:0-329 GCF_001605985.2 Dendrobium catenatum | reverse complement strand
TATTATTCTCTTTGTTGTATGTGACAAAGAAATTCATCTTCATCTTTATTTTCTTCATATATTTTGAAATTACAAAACATGAACAAGTCACACACAAAAAAAAAAAAAATAGAATGACATTGATAACTTTATGCTAAAGCAAACTTCATATTTTTGGTAGAGGAAGACAAAACTACCAAAAATATGTTGGTGGAAGCAAATTATCAACAAATATAAAAATGGCCTTCATTTGGTTCTCTTACGAATCACGTAAACAAACTGACCTACTTTCAGGTTTACAGGAACTAAATATATGGAACGACCAAGCAAAGCTTGAGAGATATAATTTA
>NW_021485568.1:0-2088 GCF_001605985.2 Dendrobium catenatum | reverse complement strand
TATTTTAGTCAAATTGCTCGTTGACTTTGATTCTTTTTTTTAAATATTTTGATTACAACTCTTTGACCTCTCCCCACAACTATTTTGCTGCATTTTCTACCGATTTATTGAACTTCTTCTTAACCGAAGAATTTTTTTTATATATATTTATAATCTAATTGTTCTTGAAGATTATGACTATAAATAATTTCTAAATTTTATTCAGTAACTATAATGTTATTGAATTTTGTATGATTTCTCTAAATGAAGTAAGTATTTTTTATTTAAGGCATAATATATTTATATATTAATAAATATATATATATATATATATATATTATATATATATATTGGATCGCTAATTATTATTATAGTATTGTAATAATAATCACATCTTCTAATTTACTATGAAAAAATTTAATAATGTTCAGTCAAAAATGTCTTATTAGTGAATCTATCACTTACCCAAAAATTATGAGGTGATAAGTTTTGTTAAAACTAAAAATTTCATAATTTTTATAGTTTTTGAGCAAATTAAATTTATAAATATAAAGTACACATAATTATTGAAATATAAGATAATTGATTGCTTACACGAGACAACGAACTTTCAATAATAGAATGACCTAGAAAAATGGATGCTAAGATTTTCAAATCCTAATTTAACTTTTCCATCTTCCTATGTTTCCCTCTTATTTTTCTATTTCCTTCTCTTTGGTTAGTCTATTGGGGATGGATATGTCAATTTAATACATTTTGTAGTGGTTTAGAAATTAGGATAATATAAGAATATCTCTCTCTACAGAATGATCTAGTGATAAAAATAAGTTTTTCTCTCCCTTTTTTTCCTCTCTTCTTTCCTTCCGTTTCTTCTTCTTCGACAAGACACGATGCTAAACTTCAAAATTTTCATTTAAAACAAAAATATTTTAGAAATTCGAGTTATTACAATCTACCCATCTTAAAAAAAAAAAATCATTCATGACATTTTTCTTAAGGATTCGGCCACAAAATCAATACAAAAAAATCCATACGCTGAAAACTCAAATCGAATAAAAAATCAAATCATGAATCAAAACTCATCGAACGCTTACTCAATCAATTTTAATCATACACTTATACATTTCATTCAATCATATATCATTTACTTATACAATCAATTATGGATGCAAAATAATACATCTTAATCTACCCAATTCACTCGACTTACAATCAATTCTTATAGTTCTTATAATAATTTAATTCTTCCAGTTATATTACTTTGATAACAATTGTTATGCCAGGAATAAAATTTGAAAGAATTTTCTTTTAACTTTTATTAGATAACAATCGGAGTTATCTAATTTCATTTACTAGTAATAAAATTAAATATTAGTGGAAGAAAATTGTATTAATAAAAATATTCATATGCATCTATATTTATTTCTCTAAAATCATATACAATATTCATGAATCATATAAATGCAATATATAATTTCAATCATGAGTACAAAAGAATAACTACTGATAGAAATAAATGACTAATAATATTGGTGATAATATTGGTGCAATATAATAAATTAGTAAATGGTGTCATCGGTAAAAGTATCGATATTCATGTGGGTATTAGTAAACCCACAACAATAACAATAAATTCATAGTCAGTAACTGTTGGTATAACGACCCAAGATCCGTGTAGTGAAAGGATTCATCTGATCAATCATTCATTTTCTTTTTCTTTTCTTTTTCTCCATCCGTTATTCGTATCAATACACACATCCAGAGCCAGAGATAATTACATTACAGAAAAGAAACAGCAGCGGATACTATAGTAATAACTTATTATAACTCTCAATTAGCATCACGTGAATTAGTCAAGGATAAAACCCGACCACATCTTTAAAGAAAAGACCATTGATCCACCATAATGTATAGATCAGTTAGTCTTTTGCCAACGTTAGTGAAACCAACTTTTACTTATCTTCAAACATTACTATATTACTATAACAATAATTGTGGCCATATGTTACTCAATCGCATGCATATATTCATTCACAATGTTTGTATTAATATTATATTTGATACGTCATGCATAAATTATCTTGATCGGGCACGAATCTCGAGGCAAAA
>NW_021485567.1:0-214 GCF_001605985.2 Dendrobium catenatum | reverse complement strand
TCTATGACTGAAACAAAAATTACAATATCTAGCTGGCCTTGTGTTTACATTATGATTACTTGGTGTCTCTAACATCTTTGATAAATACTTGTGATAAATACTATATAAGATTTGTCTCCAATGGATAATCTTTGGTAGACAGTTTTTATTGGGTTATGCCTCTGAAGGTATTGAGGGCAATTTTCATCGGGCTGAATGAAGACTTGCGTTGGAG
>NW_021485566.1:0-214 GCF_001605985.2 Dendrobium catenatum | reverse complement strand
TCCCATTTTCCTTCTTTTTATTAGTGTAAAAAGGGGAAGAAATATTATTTGTGTTTGATTTTGCATTTGGTTGTTTAGTTTGTTAGTGTTTGATTTTGCGTTTGATTGTTTAGTTTGTTAGTGTTATTTTATTTTTCTATTTATGTATTTTATGTGCTTTTATGAAAAATTAAAAAAATAATTTGTGCTTAAAAAATTCTCTTATATTCATATA
>NW_021485565.1:0-1200 GCF_001605985.2 Dendrobium catenatum | reverse complement strand
TATAAGAATTATATTGTTAATATCTTCAGCTCACATTAAAATACAAATTAAAATCAAATTAACAACACAGAATTTCATATGAAGTGTATTTATAAGGCAGGGATGAGGATTTTCATCATGAAATAACAATAGAAATTGGAAAGGATCTGCACCCTCCCACAAAAATACAGAGAAAAATCACAAGCATTGTAAGGACTGCATGGGTATGTTCACTTTTACAATCATTATCATCACCGCCTCTATGAAGCCAAAGAAGAAGAGCATAAATCTTCTCTAAAGAATAACAATAACTAATACACCATAGAGAAAGTAGAGAGCAAGCTTCAATTCTGATCTTCTGTAAGATTTTAACATAAATAATACATTGAGTAGAGGCTTTAAGGCTTTACTTAGATGACATATAAAGTTGTGGGAATAATGTAGAAAATTATTAGAGAAGAAGAAGATGTGAATCTTGAACCATATCAAGCACCACAATAGTCATTACAAGGAGGATTTATGTGAAGTAATCAATAGAGAATTTCTATGCCTGTTTCACAGGCATGCTATGTCATCACCATAGGAAACATAGACACATTCCATAAAAACCATCTCGACAACATCTTGGTGGTCTCACTTGTAAATCCTGGTGCTTCTCAGACATCCACAACAGTCCGGGATTTCAATTGCAACATTGTTGAGTATATAAACTTTCACTCAAAATAACTTTATAATCTTTACAATCTAAATGATCTATTTTTCTTATAAGAAAATAATTAATCTGAATTTAATTGTATCCATTCTTATAAGTTATGAGAAGCTCCTCTCTTTTCTTAAATAAGATGTAAGCAATTACAAAATCATAAGCAAGAATAAAATCTAATATAGTCCTAGCCAACTTCACTAGTTGCTACAAAATCATCACCATAAATGTTTTTAAAATCAACTCTAATAAAAACTCTTTCTTTAAGAGATACCATTGTATTAATCTTCTAAGAACAGTTAAAGAGAAAAACATTTAAATAATTTGAAATCCAACCTTGCAAACTGATTTGTGTATGCAAACATGTATGTCCCTATAAATATACATACATAAAAACTTATTTAGCAGGGAAACTATCACAGTGCCTTCCACAAACAGACCAGAACATGGAGCTCCTCCCGTAACACTGCAAAATTATCTGCTGTAAGACAAAACTAAGCTGGACATTGTATGGCATC
>NW_021485564.1:0-339 GCF_001605985.2 Dendrobium catenatum | reverse complement strand
CAACCTATAATGTTTAACAAATTCGAGATTTTTTGTCAAAGAATTGCTTGATGACATCAACATGTGTGAAAAATGTTGGATTTAATCCCTTGGAATTGATCATCAAATGATTGAGATACAATGAATGTTGTGTATATCTCAAATCAGTGGGAATGTTTGAATTTTGTTGGATAGTAATGATCTTGTTTGAAAATAGAGACATTAATGATAATGGTAAAACAAAATTTTATTATCTTAAAAAAGAAGATACAATGTAGCTTAAAAGGCATAAGAGCTATATAATACTTAATTCAAAATATATAAACTATATAGTATCAGCTTCAATAATATATAGCTACT
>NW_021485563.1:0-227 GCF_001605985.2 Dendrobium catenatum | reverse complement strand
TTGCATGTGAAATTTTGTGGAAGAAAAATTGCTTATAGTTTTGTTATAAAATTTCAAAAACAACAAAAAAATTAGAACTCTTGTTTAGGGTTACTTTTATTAAGAAAAAGATTTTTATAATTCACCCCCCCTCTTGTCGTTTAGTAATTTTAGTATCTTGTTTTCAAAAAATTAAAAACAACAAAAATATTTTCATCTCTCCTATTTTTTAAAGGGGTTTATTCTTG
>NW_021485562.1:0-492 GCF_001605985.2 Dendrobium catenatum | reverse complement strand
CGGGCAAGGAGGAGGTCTTGCTGTGGAGTCGAAGCGAGGTCGGGGTAGAGTCGGAGAGGGAGGTGTGTCGTCGGCTTCAGTGGAGATGGAGGAGAGGTCGTGGGCTTGCGTGGAAGGTGCGAATGGGAGAGAGATCGGATAGAGACAAGTAATAGGAGCTTCGGTCGAGTGGAAGCAGCGGCCGAATGATCCCTTTGAGTAAGTATTTAATGACGTGAGAAGGAGCGAAATCGAGGCCGTCATCACAGGTTTTACGCATGATTTCCGGGAAGTGATGCAAACGGCGCCGATTCGGCAGGATTCATTGCGGGATTTCTGCAGTATTTGCGTAGGTATGGATTTGAGCATGTATTTTCATTTCTTCCTTTTTTTTGTTTTTATTTCATACTGAGGTCAACAGACTGCCTGCCTGTATAAAGTGATGAGTAACCCACAGCACAACGCCATGTCACCGGATCCGCAACATGCATTTAACCGGACATAAGGCATGTG
>NW_021485561.1:0-208 GCF_001605985.2 Dendrobium catenatum | reverse complement strand
AAGGCGGAGAAGCCCTTACAATACTCCCTTTCACCAATAAAGTGTGGCGGAGTGCCAAACTCTATTTTCACCCTCCTAGCGACGGCAGAGAACCTTCTCATTTTTCTTCCTCCTGGAGAAGAAAAAGTACCTAGAGGTCATAGATGTAGAAGAGCCTTTCACCTTGGAGATCCTGCCACAAATTCATCTAGGGCCACAGGAGGAGCAA
>NW_021485560.1:0-483 GCF_001605985.2 Dendrobium catenatum | reverse complement strand
TTCCCTCCCTCAAGGAGAAAATGAATAAAGAATATTCATCTAAAAGGGAGAATGTTGCTAAACTATTCCGACAAGCACTCAAGAATGGTTTGGAGTTGCCAGAATGCAAGAGACCTAAAGAGTCCAAACACAGTGGCGATCCAAACTACTGCCCATATCATCGGGTAATTAGCCACCCAATTGAGGATTGCTATGTCTTCAAAGATTGGCTAGAGAAGAAATATAAAATGGGAGAATTAATATTATCAGATAATGTGTTAGTTCGTCCTAGAAAGGAATCCACCCGGGTAGTCACGTCCTTTTCCGTACTCCCGCCTAAAGAAACAACAACAACAAAATCTGTCCAAGAGGAACAATGGGAGACTGTGGTATCTAAGAAGACAACAAAAATGCTGAAGCAGCTGGAAGGAGTTCCTGGTGTCAAGTGGAAGTCTCATACTGAGCCGGTACTGAATCTAAAGTGGTTGCCTGCATCCAATGCAT
>NW_021485559.1:0-329 GCF_001605985.2 Dendrobium catenatum | reverse complement strand
CAAGGCTGCCGCCTCCTCATATTTCTCCCTCCCCCCCTTGTTTTTTCTTGGGCCGGTGGGAGTAGACTAGAAGCGGTCCAGGTTGGACTGGTTCAAGTCTAACATTTCCCCCTACCAAAGAATCACCTTGTCCTTAAGGTGAAATGAAGGAAACTGGTGCTTCACCCTTTCATTCAGTTCCTATGTAGCGTCGAAATCAGGAAGTCCCCTTTATGTAATCAATACCTCCTTGTTTCCTTCCTTGTCATATCTCACCCCTTTTAGCTCCAGAGGTTCTAGAACCACTTCCATCTCCTCAATTAATGTTGATGGTAGTTTTGCACTGATTG
>NW_021485558.1:0-313 GCF_001605985.2 Dendrobium catenatum | reverse complement strand
TCTGACAATTTTGGAAAGCAATTAATGGTGATTTCGTCTGGGCCGATCTCAAGATCGTCCGGGCCGATTAGACATCGACCAGCTTTATTTCAGGGCGATATTCAGGACGATTTTCCTCATATTTGAACTAATTGGCCAGGACGATATGCATATCGTCCTGGACAATAATGTCGGCAACTTGCATTAATGAGCTCGTTTTTAGCTCTTCTATTTAAGCTGTGACATGACACTTTATAAGTGTCTTTGACAGCCATTGTAGTTTCGTTCTTGTGGGGGAAACTTGAAGAGAAAGCTTGAAAGAGAGTGTGGAACG
>NW_021485557.1:0-210 GCF_001605985.2 Dendrobium catenatum | reverse complement strand
CAGAAGAGATAAAGAGAGAGCGAGAGAGAGAGATAAATAGAGAGCGAGAGAGAGAGAAATAGGGAGAGGGAGTGTGAGAGAGAGAGAGATTGAGCTAGAGAGAGGGAGAGAGAGAGAGGGAGAGAGAGATAGAGAGAGAGGGAGTTAGAGAAAGGGAAGGAGGGAGAGAGAGACGGAGAGAGAGGGAGAGAGATCGAGCGAGAGTGAGCG
>NW_021485556.1:0-347 GCF_001605985.2 Dendrobium catenatum | reverse complement strand
AGGATGGTGCCACAAAGGGCGTATTCCACCACTAGTGTATCTAGTCCTGAGGAAAGGAAGCTCTGGGACTCACACCTAACCTTAAGGAAAAAAAGTTACTGAACTATAGTGGGGCCCAACAGGCTTAAATCCACCAATAGTCAGTCAAGATCCTGGGAATAGGAAGCACTGGGACTCACACCTAACCATAGAAGATTGAATTGGAATTTAAAACTACAATGGTGCCACAGAGGGCGTGCTCCATCACTAGTGATTCTAATCCTTAGGAAAGGAAGCTCTGGGACTCACACCTAACCTTAAGGAAAAGAAAACTAGAAGATCTCGTGGGAAGGAAGCATTGCTTCTCA
>NW_021485555.1:0-960 GCF_001605985.2 Dendrobium catenatum | reverse complement strand
ATATAAATTTTTATTAATAATTTAAATAAAACTTACTTGAATGATACATAAGTTAAAATTTCTAAAGTTTGGATCCTTTAAGTAATTTTAAATATAAAGATAGTCCTAGTCAGTAATGCTAACAATTTCTTTACTGTGACTCTTTTGATCTCCTTTATTCTAAGACTGGCAATCTCTAAGTTATTATTGTAAATAATGGCATAAATATATTTGTTGAATCAAACATTCAATTTCATCCTTTAATTGAAAGTATTTTTAAGTTAAGTGTCCTTTTGAATGGTGGAAGTTACACTATTGGGATTGATCTCTTCCATTTGGATTCCTTAAGGGCTTTGGCCACTTGGGATGTTCAAAATTTTGAGTATCCATCAAAATATTAACTCTTGATGCATTTAAAGGAGTGTAGTTAGGTGACCCTAAATGAATTTGGTGAGAATCTTTTTTTTTCGTGCCTTCTTAATTTATTGTATAGGCTGATCAACTTCATGTGATTTTTTGCATTTAGTGGAGGAATGCTCAATTTGTTTTTGATGAGAATTGATGGCTTCATCTACAATTATTTTAGCTTCTACTCAATAAATCATATCAGTGTTTGAGCGAACAGTCTCTCACATCAATGAGGTCTAGAATAGTCTAAGTCTAAGATGTTATACCCCAAGATCTAACGTAGAAGAATGTCTTTTCTTTTTCTCTTTATGATATTTTCTACGCATTATATTTACTTTTTTATTTTTTTTTTCAATTAACAATCAGATCAATTTGATATTTAGAGCTAAATAATTGCTTTAACAAAAATAAATAAATGATGGAAAACATCATTCTGTTTTCTACCGTCAATATCTACATTCTAGTACTTCAAAATCTGAATCAAAAATAATATTTATAATAGCTACACTGCTAAAAAAAAACACATTTAACTGGAAAACTTAAAATAAAATTAAAACACATTACTGTCAAGCC
>NW_021485554.1:0-292 GCF_001605985.2 Dendrobium catenatum | reverse complement strand
AGAGAGAGAGAGAGAGAGAGAGAAAGCGAGCGAGAGAGATATATATATAAAAGAGAGAGAGAGAGAGAGAGAGAGAGAGAGAGACTCAACTATCTCTCTCCCTCTCTATCTATGACGTTAACCTGATATAGAGACAGTTGTTTTAAAATACACATGTCAATCTTGATTTTGAATAAGATTGTCTTCCATCTCTCAGGCCCTCTCCCTCTCTCATATAGTAATTGAACTAAAATAATCATCAAAATACACATCAATCTCTCTCTCTCTCTCTCTCTCTCTCCCTCTTCATTGA
>NW_021485553.1:0-383 GCF_001605985.2 Dendrobium catenatum | reverse complement strand
CCCGCTCTGACGGTTGTCTGAGGATAGCGTTTTTTTTAAGTTTCTTTATTTCTTTAAAATCTCCTAGCATCTTTTGTTGTGTCTGTCAAGTTTTGGGTCGTTTAAGTTTATTTAACAAAGTTTGTTTTAATTTCTACTCATTTTGTCAGTTTTCTTCGCGTGTATCTTTTGTGTTCAAGAAATATAGGGTCCCCTATATCCCTTGTCTACATCAATTTGGTATCAGAGCAAGTTCGTCTTTTTTTTTTTGGTTTGTAGGAGTCTTTCTCTTTCGTGTCAAAAAAGATTTAAAAAAAAATGGCTAATGAACGAGGGGATTGGCAACAAGTGATGCAGCAATTAAATGATTTGCAATATCAAATTAATACGGTAGCTGAGGCCAT
>NW_021485552.1:0-268 GCF_001605985.2 Dendrobium catenatum | reverse complement strand
TCATTCATCTTGCATATCAAATCTCTTGCACCACCTCATGTTCATCTTGTTGAGTCTTGAATTTTAGACATGAATTTAGCACATGCCGCATTTACATTACATCTGCATAACTTTCTTAAGAAAATTGCACGCTTAACTGAAGAGAGCAATAATAAGTATAAACTTCATGCTGATTCTAAACGACAATTTAAATCTATTAAGGTTGGTAACTTAGTAATGATGCGGATTCGTCCGGAAATCACATGCTAGAAGTGCGGGAACATTTAGA
>NW_021485551.1:0-259 GCF_001605985.2 Dendrobium catenatum | reverse complement strand
GCACTTTTTAGTATAAAAAGTTTCATGAAATATAATTTTTTTACTAAAAAGTTGTTTTATAAAGCAATAAGAAAAGCGTCCCAACGAAGCCTAAGATAAGTATTTAACCATATTTTTGTGCTTGTGATTTATTTTTATATGAATTAAGATTGTTATCAATGTGATTGAAAATCTTTGATTATTTTATAAAAAAGTCCAACAAAAACTAATATTTTGTATTTCTTTAAAACTATATTACTATAACTCTTAGCAATGAGTT
>NW_021485550.1:0-246 GCF_001605985.2 Dendrobium catenatum | reverse complement strand
AATACGAGAAATAATAAAAAAGAACACAACAGATTTATAGTGGTTCGGTCAAATCCTTGACCTATATCCACTCCTCGGAGGAACGCTCCAAGTATTGCACTAACCACAGTGTCTCTTCTTTAGCCCGCACAGCTAGGCAGAGAAGCCCTTACAAAATCACTTCCAACTTCCCCGGTGCGGCAGAGTAGCCGAGCCCTTTGACACCAAAGAAATCTTCTTCTTACCAAAACTTTCCTCAAAAGAAAC
>NW_021485549.1:0-455 GCF_001605985.2 Dendrobium catenatum | reverse complement strand
TGGTTTCCGGATTTTGCTCATCCTTGCCTAAGCAAGTAAAAACCACGAATTGTAATGATCACTCTCTTACTATAAACGATAATTTTATTTTGGGTTATTAAGTTTCAATGGATCCCTTTAATTTCTTAAAGTAATTCCTCCGTCGCATGTACGTTTCACATCAGTACATTTAAGGATCTAATGTACCCAAGATTATAAATACTGTCCCAGGTAAAGCTAAATCTCATTCTCTTTGCTCCATTCCATTATTTGTAGGGGCCTTTTTTGAATTGATTTTGTGCTTTTAAGTTCATTCATTACCTTGCATTTGAGTGTTTATTTGGGGAAGGATTCTTGAAATTTTGCGTGCATAACATTTTATTTGGAATAAGACCAATGAATTTGATTTCAATACGCACCCCAAATACTAGGTTTCTTTTGCATAATTAAGTGCACAACATTCATTTTTTCTTATG
>NW_021485548.1:0-259 GCF_001605985.2 Dendrobium catenatum | reverse complement strand
TGCCGAGTTATACTAAAAAATAATGAGTTTTTCTCAGTATTTTTTGGTATAACTCGGTATTGCTCGATATAACTCGGTATTTCATCTTCACCTAGTGATATCTCTCATTTATTATTGGTATTACTTGGTATTTCCTCGGTATTTCTCATTTTGTGCATGCAATATTAGTGTTGACTGGACGTAGCTCTACGTACGTTCTCCGGACCAAATAAAAGTTTCTTGTTATGGGAGCAAAAGGAGAGTCACTATAGTTTTAGTG
>NW_021485547.1:0-261 GCF_001605985.2 Dendrobium catenatum | reverse complement strand
TAAAATCCATCTCCCCAATCATGTGCCGTAAGAAATTCCTCGTCTCCTTCTTACGGGCACCCCTGCAGTTCCAGCAAAGGATGTTAAACATTAACAACCAAAGGGGAAGCGTCCCCGCTGCCAAAGGTTTCATTGAAAACATCCTGCCATTGCCCAGCAAGATCTTCTTCCCGCATTTTGCCATCCATCGAGGTATCAATAACATTAACCGAATTCTCGACAGAGGAGTGGCAAGCCAGTCCCTTAGCCTCCCTTACTCTA
>NW_021485546.1:0-247 GCF_001605985.2 Dendrobium catenatum | reverse complement strand
AGAAACCTTTAATCAACATTGAAGTTACTGCTCATGTAACTAGACCTGAGCTTCGAACTAGTGAGGTAAGAATGTTTCAAACTGCAGTGTATTTATTCTATCATTGTGGCTCAAAAAGTACCTTATAATAATGCCATTGTTTTCTTTCGTGTTAGCAGGTATCAAACACATTCTACTTCACATTTACGGTTAGCTCCGATGCACTGAAGGAGGGACTTAGGATCCGAAATGTTGTTCCTGCGACAGA
>NW_021485545.1:0-242 GCF_001605985.2 Dendrobium catenatum | reverse complement strand
CCGATCCATTTACTATCTATTATTTTATTGACAAATCTTTTCTATTGTAAGGAGTCAATAGTCAAATGGTATTTTACTTAACCAATTGAACAAGCTTAAGCACAAATTGAGAAGCTTCATATCTAAACAGATAGGCTTGAATTTTCTATTGCTTATTTATTTGTGCAGTGAACATGGTTATAACTCTTGGACTTCCATAAGATCTGTTGTGGTTAGGGGTGAAATGCCACTCGAACCCAGAG
>NW_021485544.1:0-206 GCF_001605985.2 Dendrobium catenatum | reverse complement strand
CTTCTACCGCGACCTTTTTCCCTCTTTGTTCGGCGTCCGCTTCCTTCAACATTAAGACCGCTAGGTATATGCTCGATAGTACTCGGTATAACAATGTTTGGTACCACCACTAGGTAGATGCTCGGTACCGAGCGGTACATGCTCGGTACCGCTCGGTATCTTTCCATATAAACAACTTACGAACTTTAAAAACAAACAGAACTTCA
>NW_021485543.1:0-309 GCF_001605985.2 Dendrobium catenatum | reverse complement strand
GCTACCGTATTAATTTGATGTTGCAAATCATTCAATTATTGCATCATTTGTTGCCAACCCCTTGTTCATTAGCCTTTTTTTATTTTGACGCGAAAGAGAAAGACTCCTATAAACCAAAAAAAAGACGAACTTGCTCTGATACCAAATTTGATATAGACATACAAGAAGAAACAGACGCAATGGATAGAACTTAAAACAAACTTTATTAAAATAAAAGTAAATAACTAAAACATGACAAACACAACAAGAAATACTAGAAAAAAAGACGCTATCCTCAGACAACCGTCAGAGCGGGTTCTTCACATGCAT
>NW_021485542.1:0-228 GCF_001605985.2 Dendrobium catenatum | reverse complement strand
ATCACCGGCAAACTGCTGGATGTCAATATAAACCGGCAGTTTAACGGCAGCTTAGCCACCGCTGATAAGTTATAATAGCACCGGCGATCCGGACTGCCGGAATATCGCCGTTAAATACCCAAAAATGAACAGACCCGCAACTCGCATTTCATTTCTATTCTCTCCTTCTCTCTCTCTCTCTCGTTTCAGTTGCTCTCCCATCGCCTCCGCCCGCATCGCTGGATCGTG
>NW_021485541.1:0-742 GCF_001605985.2 Dendrobium catenatum | reverse complement strand
GCTAGATTAATCAAGTCAAAATGCAAACTTAAATTTGCTTCGAACTTAAAGTTGCTAAAAGGAGAGTTCAACATTTAAAGGAATTTGAAAGTTTTCTAAGTTAAAGTTCAACTTGCTACACTAGTTGAACTCGACCATCATAATAAATTTGACTCTCAGAATAACCTTATATTTTAAGGCGAACTTATCCCTCAAAATGAACTCTTCGGTCTGAATGAGCCTTGTCATCATAATATGCCATAACTATAAACTCATCTCTTAGGATGAGATTGACCCTAAGAATGAACTTTGACTTTGGGATGAAGTCAACTTTCGGGTGAACCCATAGTTAGATGCCAAAATTTAGGTAAGCCCGTTGAAGTTAGTCAATAGCATTATATAGGTGGATTTCTACTTTTAAAATTATTTAATGAGTACTTAATATAATCAAATAAATATAACTAGTAAATATCTAGTTTATAAGAATTTTTTGTTAGACTTTTATCACGTTTTTTTTATTTTTTCCGGAGGTTTCGTTTATGAACGTTTTATTAGCTTTTTATGAAGTGGCTTTAAAAAAAATTGAACTAAAAATGCTTTATAAAATAGTATGAAAGTTGTACCAAATGAAGTAATCATAGCGGTGCAACTGTGTAGAGGTGAGGGGGGTGCAATTCCTCTCTTAAAAAATTTAAACTCTTAGTATATTAAGGGTTATTTGTAATCTGCCCGCACCTGAGTTTTATTTTTTGCCTTCAGCAGA
>NW_021485540.1:0-311 GCF_001605985.2 Dendrobium catenatum | reverse complement strand
AATTAATTAAATAATAATATAATAAAATATAATTAAAATAATATTTTAAATTAGTATTTTTTCTGTTTTTAAATAATTTAAAATTTACTTTTAATCATGTAGAGAATAAAAATACGATCAAAACGAGGTATTGTGCGTAAAAAACGGAGCAAAAATGAATTTTCTGTGATCTTTTAAAGTTAAAATAGCTTTAAAAATAGAATTGCTAATATTTATTTAAATATAACTGGTCGGTGGGCCCCGGTGTGACACTTGGCATCCGGGGACTAGTTTCGCAGTTCTGGGCAATGATTGGGCAGCGTGAGAATCAG
>NW_021485539.1:0-244 GCF_001605985.2 Dendrobium catenatum | reverse complement strand
CTTGATTTTCTCTGTGATTATTCCTTCAAGTTGTGTAACAGTTACAGGCTCGGATGTGCTGGAAATATTTTGAGGAGTAGGATGGCGAGTTATATTCCGAGTCTCATGAACATGCTCAGGAGTGCCTCGTACTCCCAATACTTGAGGTATTTGATGATTCGGAGGATCAGCTTGAGGATTAGGCATGGCGCCACTAGCAGCGGTTCTTTGTGTTGAGTCCAGTAATTAGGTTGTTAAGCCTAAG
>NW_021485538.1:0-482 GCF_001605985.2 Dendrobium catenatum | reverse complement strand
CCTTGGTGGATTCTCCCGACCTCTTCCACACAGGTTATGTCATCGAACAAATGTTCTGACATACAACCTCGGATAGGACTTCTACCCAACATCGAATTTCTACCTGACGTCAGACTTCTCCTTGTCGTCGGACTTCTACTCGTCAGCAGACTTCTACTCGTCGTCGGACTTCTGCTCGTCGACGAATCTTTGTCGGTCTTTTACTCGACGTTGAACTTCTACCCGACGTCGGACTTCTCCCTGTCGACGGATCTCTGCTCATTAGCGGACTCCTACTCGTCGTCGGACTTCTTCTTGTCGACGAACTTTCGTCAGTCTTCTACCCGACGTCAAACTTCTACCCGACGTCGGACTTCTACTCGACGTCGGACTTCTGCTCGTCGACAAAATTTTGTCGGTCTTCTAGCCGACGTTGAACTTCTACCCGACGTCGGACTTCTCCCTGTCGTCGGACTTCTGCTCTTTAGAAGACTCCTACTCGC
>NW_021485537.1:0-232 GCF_001605985.2 Dendrobium catenatum | reverse complement strand
AGATGCCCCCATCTAATCCTAAAAAATTATTTTACTTCAATTTTTTATTTATTTTTTACCCATTTATTCTAAAGTCCAAAACTAATAATCGATATTGGGTACATAATTTTCACTCGGAATAACTCGACAATCTTTGCAATCTAAATGATCTAATTTTCTTATAAGAAAATAATCAATCTGTGTTTTACTATATCAATTTTTATAAGTGATAAGATGCTCATCTCTTTTCTTA
>NW_021485536.1:0-217 GCF_001605985.2 Dendrobium catenatum | reverse complement strand
ACCTATCCAAGGTTGTATGTCGGAGCCTTTGCTCGACAACGTTAACCTATGTGGAAGAGGTCGAGAGAATTCACGAAGGATATGAGATCTATCCAAGGTTGTATGTCAGAGCATTTTGCTCGATGACGTTAACCTATATGAAAGAGGCCGAGATAACCCACCAAGAATGTATGACTTATTTGAGGTTGTATGTCGAAGCCTTTGCTTGACGACATTA
>NW_021485535.1:0-483 GCF_001605985.2 Dendrobium catenatum | reverse complement strand
TATTGGTACGAATTATGTTCGTACACGCTCATCATCCCATACGAACTATATTCGTCTGGTACGAAACGGTTATTACATAGGTCCATTCCCAAAAATTCTACAGGACGTAACCAACTGACATAAGTCGGTTCAGTTCGTCCTGGGATGAACAGGTTTTGTCCTGGGACGATTTTAAACAGAGAGTTTCGTCCAGAGACAAAAATTAATTTTGTCCTGTACAATCGCATACAAAGAGTTTCGTCCAGGGACGAAAATTAATTTCGTCATGTACGATCTCATATAGAGATTTTGTCCTGGTACAAAGGTTCATTTCATCCTGTACGATCTCATACAGAGAGTTTCGTCCCGGTTCAAACTTTATTTTTTGTCTTGACAAACAGTGCAAGAGAGAATCCTGAGAAGTTCGTCCTGGGATGAATATTAAATTCATCTTGGATGATTAGGACTTAGAAAATTTTCTCCTCGCACGTTCAATCCATTGCT
>NW_021485534.1:0-225 GCF_001605985.2 Dendrobium catenatum | reverse complement strand
TGTATTGATATTAATGAAAAAGATTACATGATCATTTCATAATATCAAAAACAACAACAAAAATAACAAACATAAGCAAAACATAACTAAAACAAATACTAAAATAAACACTAACATAACAAAATATTTAAAGCTAAACACAAGTACAACAAACACAAAATCATCTCTCATTCTCTATTCTTCTGGAGGAGGAGGAGGAATGCCACCAAAAAGGTTGAAGTAGGA
>NW_021485533.1:0-291 GCF_001605985.2 Dendrobium catenatum | reverse complement strand
TTTCAACTAATGAAAACATCAAACAATTTTAACTAATTGCCTTATTTAGGACAAATCCAAATCACACAGCCTACCTCACACACTTTAGATAGTTTGTTAGGATCATCAATTTTAGATCTAGGCTAGGCCGGTATTTTTTTTTTATGTCGGGTTTTTTGAGCTTTCAGTGCATGCTGATTGTTAGAATAAGATGGTTGATGTGATTGTTTATTTCATTCCTGCACTCTGTGATATGAATATAAATGTGGCTGAATAGAGTATTTAAATTCAATATATAACTGCTTGGAATGA
>NW_021485532.1:0-2719 GCF_001605985.2 Dendrobium catenatum | reverse complement strand
TGCAGAAACTTACGGGATTTCTTCTCCTCCCTCCGGCTTTCTAACGGTTGAGGCTTCCGTTATTTGCGAGAGGGAATTTTTCCCTGCTCGAATTAGCGTCCCTCCTCGCGTGCAGAAGCCTACGGGATTTTTCCTTCTTCCTCCAGGCTTTCGAGAGATCTGTTGAACTGCAAAAATCTAGCGTCGGGTAGAAATACAACATTGGGCAGAAGATCGATGAAATTCTAACGACGGTCAGAATTCCGATGACGAGTAGAAGTACGACGTCGGGCAGAAGACCGAAGAAATTCCGACGACGGTCAGAATTCCAACGACGAGTAGAAGTTTGATATCAGGTAGAAGTTCAACGTCGAGTAGAAGACCGGCAAAAGTTTGTCGATGAGCAGAAGTCCGACGACGAGTAGGAGTCCGCTGACGAGCAGAAGCCAACGACAAGGAGAAGTCTGACGTCGGGTAGAAGTTCGACGTCGGGTAGAAGACCTACGAAAGTTCGTCGACGAGCAGAAGTCCGACGACGAGTAGGAGTCCGCTGACGAGCAGAAGTCCGACGACGAGTAGGTGTCTGACGTCCGGTAGAAGTTCAATATAGGGTAGAAGATCGACGAAAGTTTGTCGACGAGCAGAAGTCCGACGACGAGTAGGAGTCTGAAGTCCAGTAGAAGTTCAACATAGGGTGGAAGACCGACGAAAGTTCATCGACGAACAGAAGTCCGACGAAGAGTAGTTGTCCGACGTCCGGTAGAAGTTCAACGTCGGGTAGAAGATAGACAAAAGTTCGTCGATGAGCAAAAGTCCAACGACGAGTAGGAGTCCACTGACGAGTAGAAATCCGACGACAGGGAGAAGTCTGACGACGAGTAGGAGTCCTATCCGAGGTTGTATGTCAGAACATTTATTCGATGACATTAACCTGTGTGGAAGAGGTCGAGAGAATCCACCAAGGATGTAAGACCTATCCGAGGTTGTATGTCGGAGCCCTACTCGACGACGTTAACCTGTGTGGATGAGGTTAGATCAAATCCCCCTAGGATTGATCGTCCGGTGATTGAGATACAATATGGATTATATATTTCTCGAATCACGGAGAAAGAGTTTGAGAAATTTTTTCTTATGTTTCATCAGAGAAAAAATCATATCACAACAACATGAACATTCTATTACTACATTACATAAGATAGTATAATAGTTCCCTAATACGACTTACAAATTACAAAGTACTCAACACACAAGATCTACGTACGGTGACAATACAACAACATTTAACTTGGAAGAATACAACAGAGATATCAAAGTGGTACCATACTCAACATAAAAAGGGACAACAAGACAAGTAGAATTGCTAATACAAATCCGCTAAGTGCATGATCATTCAATCTCTCCAACCATTTGAATAGTATTCAATGGTTGTCTTTGTTGTTGACTTTGCCCCCCAACGGGATGAGCTTCCTCTCTGGTAGGTGAATCTTGAATAAATTATCGAAGGTAGCCCTGGCGGATAAGCCTTTCAATCTCATCCTTGAGTTGCTTGCAGGCTTCGGTAGCGTGACCACGGCTACGATGAAAGTGACAGTACTGATCTGAATTTCCTGCATTCGACTTCAAAGGGTTTGGCTATTTTATTGTATCTTGATCTCGGACGGCCATCAATACATTTGCTCGAGATTTATTGAGTGGGGTATACTCCTTCTCCTGTCGGGGTTCCCATCGTGGTGACGAAGACCTATGAGGTATATTATTCTTCTTATGCTTTTTCTGCTGTGAGAAAGAATTATCCATCCCAGGTGCACCTTTGCACTTCCCGCTAATTTGCTCAAACTGCTTCCTGTGAGCATTTATATCTTCATCTGCAGAGATTTGTGCCTGCACGCGATAGATCAAGTCAGCGTATGAATGGACGGTGTCTCGCATAAGAGCCGAATAGAAGGGGCCAGGATGAAGACCTCCAAGAAAGACCCCTCTAAGTAATTCAGGGTCTACTCCTGGAATCTGTCGTGCTTCAGTGGAAAATTGCTGAAAATACTCCTTCAATGATTCTCTCTCATTTTGGCAGATCCCGGAGAGGTGGGAAGAATCCTTAGCAATTCTTCGATTGGCCACAAATTGTTCGACGAATACTTTGGCCAATTTGACAAAAGAGGGGATCGTTCCAGGTGGAAGCGAATAGAACAACGTTCGGTCCTGTCCTTTAAGGGTGGCGGGAAAGACCTGGCAGAGGAGCGCGTCTGATGCTCACTGAATATGCATGATGGTTCTATAGTAGTCGATATGCTCATACAGGTCGGTCGTCCCGTCGTAGGACTCAACGTTTGGCACTTTGAATCCGACCGGAATGGGGTGCTGAAGAATGGCTTCAGTTAGAGGTGATGATTCATGGAAGTTTCTCTGTCGGAGAGCATGCCTCACATCTCCTCGAAGGAACTCTTCCAGTACTAATCTTCACAGCTCGCGACGTAGGACATTGTGAGGGAGTTCCGCAATGTGTGGTTGGGGAGAGCCTTCTGGGAGATCCGAAAAAATGCGAGGATGTGTTGAACTCGCTGTATCGGCAAGTTCATCTTCCTGTCGTGATTGAGGATGTCTCCTAGGTGGAGGAAGGTGAATTTCTTCTTGACGATGCTCGAATTGAACATCTTCAACCCTTTGTGGATCCCGAGGGCGAAGGACCTCCTCCAACGTCGGCTATCGATCATCTCGTAGGAGTTGAAGGATCTCGTTCTGA
>NW_021485531.1:0-250 GCF_001605985.2 Dendrobium catenatum | reverse complement strand
AAAATAATTGGAAATTTTTCTCAACCAGTAATTTTCTTCAATTTTGTTAAGACTGTTGAGCGAAATTTTATAGTAATTGTATGTTCTTTTTAAGTTCAAACAAAATACTTTAGGAATGGCCACTTTCTTAAAATGTCATTGAAATCAAGAACATGTAAATATTCCACACCTATGATAGGATAGAATGAACAATTTCTTGTTTTAACTGCTCTCGATATAGGAAATTGTAACCAACAAGATAAGACTAAAG
>NW_021485530.1:0-263 GCF_001605985.2 Dendrobium catenatum | reverse complement strand
AGGTTAAAGGGCATCAGTTTAATTATATTTCCAAGATTATAGGATAAGTTTTTAGAATTAATTTCTAAGGTAATTTAAGTGTTGATTGATAGCTAGCTAGAACTTGGGGTGTTTGAGAGACTGTTTGATTAAGTCGAGCATATTTTTTACACTCTACTTATTTAATTTTTTTTTTTAAATAGTTTGGATTTAGAAAATCTTTAAAATAACCTTTAACTATTTTGAAATATATTATAAATAATTTAAGTTTAAATACTTTTAAA
>NW_021485529.1:0-241 GCF_001605985.2 Dendrobium catenatum | reverse complement strand
CCCATGAATTGATGAATATATGAAAAATAAGGAGGTATAAATTCAAAATTTTTATCTTTAAAAAATTTTATACAAAACAAGGAACATACAAAACATACAACTACAATAATGACAAACATAAACATAAAAGGACTATTAAAAAACAAACTAAACAAACACACAACTTCTCCCCCTTTTTGACAACAGCAAAAAGAGAAAAAGGTTTTGAAATGTAAGCAGAAGTATGAAATTCATTTGATAA
>NW_021485528.1:0-288 GCF_001605985.2 Dendrobium catenatum | reverse complement strand
AGTAGAAACCGTAATTAGGGCATCCTCTTTACAGCAGTCGTCTTTATGCAAAACACATCGTCCTGGACAATTTTGTATCGGCCAGGACGATCGGCTCAATTCAGCAAGAATCTGTCACCAGATCTACTTAGGAAATTCTTATTTTTGGATATCGTCCTGGTATATCGGTCTGAACTATAAAATATCGTCCAGGATGATCCAGGACAATTTTTCCAAAATTTCTCAGGCAGTTTTGGAAAGTAATTAATGGGGATTTCGTCCAGGCCGATCGCAAGATCATCCGGGATG
>NW_021485527.1:0-312 GCF_001605985.2 Dendrobium catenatum | reverse complement strand
CCCTTTCTTGTGCCTCGAGGTGAATGCCATAAAATATTAAATGTGCTTTCAAAAGTGAAAGGTTTCAAAAGCAAAGTCACCGAACCGGTGTTCAAGCCCGAAGAAAGTTACGTCTTTATTTTCAGTAAATTTCAATTATTTCATTATTATTTATTAAATGTGCTTTCTAATCCATGTTTTTCCCTATTTTCTTTTCTTTATTGGCATGAACTGCGATGAATGGTACGGGTCGAGGGAATAAAAGTACAAGGAGCTAAAGGCGTTAGTCGCCTCTGTCCAGCCGGGTAGAGGTGCTACGGGCGGAACCACCGG
>NW_021485526.1:0-228 GCF_001605985.2 Dendrobium catenatum | reverse complement strand
GAGCATCAGCGACCAGGTGGACTGTTGCAGTCGTTGTATATCCCTGAGTGGAAGTGGGAGGAGGTAACGATGGACTTTGCGATGGGTTTTCCTCGATCTAGACAAGGGCACGACACCATTTGGGTGGTTGTGGATAGATTGACGAAATTCGCCCATTTTCTTCCGATCAGACAGACCGATCCAGTGAATATTTTGGCACAGATATATGTGAAGGAAATAGTCAGATTG